>NC_061510.1:371928722-372089391 GCF_022539505.1 Lolium rigidum
TGAATTGACAACTCAGTTGTTAAGGCTTATAAGTATTCTTTACCACCTCTTGTGTCGAATCAATAAATTGGGTAATACTTCCCGCGAAGACTGTTGCGATCCCCTATACTTGTGGGTCATCACCGCCGTTCCTGGGACGCGGAGGCCACCGAAGAAGAAAGGGCGTCGACAGAAACCTTGATGACTCGTATCCACGAGTTGCAAAATACTCGCGGCCAAGAATTATCGGGTATCCAAATCACTGCATACTTTCTTAGTACTAGAGTGCAGCCACTTCAAGCTCGCAAATATCCTCTCTCGGAAATATGCTTGGCGACGAAGACGTAGATCGAGCTGTCGGTGAATTTGGAGGTCAAGGATTTAGAAAAACTTGTCCGAAAAATTTCATCTCTCAGCAAAAGAGATGCTGTCCCTTCTTCTTGCCGTGTGACGCCGTTCAGCGCCGCCAATCCACTTCCCAAGGTAATCTTTGTCTATTGTCTTGTTGTTGCTTTGCTATCTTTTTGTTACTTCTTTCTTGACATCTCTCCCTGCTTTATTTTGCACAGGATCATCCAAACCTTGTCTCGCTTCCTCCTCTTCTTGAAGGTGGAGAAGTCGAAGAAAGGGCCATTGTCACTGATGACAATCAAGAAGCTCCGTCTTTTGTGAATGAACCCGTGGATTCTCGAAAATCTGCGGGGTCTTCCGAAGGCACTGCGTCGGCCCAATCTCCTCCTCCCGTTGTTTCTCCAAAAGGGAAAAGGAAGAGGAGTAACGTCGAAGATTCCGGCACTTCCAAAGCCGAAGAAGTTGATCCTTCACATCAGAAGGCAACTTATGATCCATATCTCGCATCCCTCGTCAGCTCGTAAGTCACCTTGATTTCCCCTTATTTCTGTAGTCGAAGTTTTTGTCTCATCTTGTTTTTTATGCTGTCGATCTTTAATCGCTGTGATGATGAGGAAGAAGTACCAACTCGTGACGTGGCTCCTCGGACGAGCGCGTCACATACTTTACTTGTGTCGGAGACGCTAGTTGAAGGAGAAGAATCCTCGCCTCCTCAACAAAACGTCGTCACCACCACTCCTCCTTCAAGCCCCCTTGCTCCTTCACCAAAAAGGACGAGGGTTGAGACGATCGTCGAGCCTGCCCCTCAATTGGGTAGCTCTTCTCAGGCGCTCTTAGATGATGTAAGTTTTTGACTTGCACTGCTAGTATCTATATTTCCTCTGTTTACTTCTTTTTGTGCCTTCATTTTTTTTCATTACCGATATTTTCTTTCTCTATTCTTCTTTGACAGCCCATGATCAAAGAGCTTGTTCGCATTGGGTCCCAATTCATTGGGTACCGTGAATATGCCGACGGAGTTGAAGGTAACAATTTTTCTTGTCATTGTTTCCGATCTTCTTGCTTCTATTTTTGTCGCAATTTTGATTGTTCTTTTCTATTTTGGCAGAGAAACTTGCAGAGGCCAACGGGCTTGCCGACACTCTTGCTCAGAAATTGGAGCAAAGTGAAACGGCTCGCCAGAAAGCCGAACTTGATGCTAGCCAAGCAAAAGTGGAGGCTGATGAAGCCAAAGCAAAAGCTGCTAGTGTCGAAGAACTGCAGAAGAAACTTGAAGATGCTGAAGCTGCTCTAAATGAGCACAAAGCCGCACAGGCCGCCCGTGAAAAGGGAATCCTCAAGCGCGTGAATACACAAAATCGTCGCTTCCTCGGTAACTTTGTTGATCCCTTCTATTTTTCGTAAGACTTGCGTTCCTCTATTTTTACTTGCTGTCAACTAATATATAATTTCTTTGGCAGGTCAAACGAGCCAAGATTTTGATCTTGAGAATCCCACCAATGATCCTCTGCTTGGCGCGTTGTCTTATTCGGAGTTTCACGGCCAAGAAATTCGCGAAGGCGTGGTGAATGCTGACGCGGGATTGTCGAAGTTGTTCCCCTACTTCTTCCCGAAGAAAGAGGAGCCTAAGACTTTCCTTGCCCTTGCCAAGGACTTCAATCCACCAGAGGATCTTGGACTGAAGATGCGTCAGGAGAACATGAAGGTTGCTGTTTTGAGAACACTATTGCCTTGGTCGGCGACGGTCAACAAGCTGTTGGTTGGATGAAAGTGAGCGACACCGAGCGAGATAGAGCAATCAAGATGGAGGTCGTTGATCAAGGCAGCCAAGCCCAACACGAAGAAAATCCTGGCCTATCTCGGGATCAAGCCATCTTCAACTCCTAGCTCATCAAGGCCGGAGGTCTAGTTGAATGCCTTTGCTTTTTCTTTCCTTTGCTTTCTCTATTCCTTTTGCTGTTGTCGCCATTTTAGCCTTGGCGACAATTACCCTGTTAGTCCCTTTGGAGAACTTCTTTTGTAATGTCCGTGTAAATTTTCTAGAAATTAATGAAATTCCTCTTCGTACTTATCATTGATCCTGGGACTTTCTTTTCCAGTTAATATTTGATAATTATTCGACCAACCCTTGCTCTGCCGCTGCTTCACCTGCATCTTCCTTCTCGAAGAAAATACTAGTCGATGATAATCCCCTCGAAGGTTCTTCAAGCAAACATTTGTCGGAAGATTTGCAAGAACTTCGACAGCAACTTCAATCCATGAAGAAACAAACTCTGGCAATGATGGAACAATCTCGGAAAGCGTCTGAACAAGAAAAACTTGCTCTCCAACAAGCCAAAGAGGCTATGGCTGCCAAGGATCTTGCTTGTATTGGAAGCAAAGGAAGCCACGACCCGAGAAAATAGCATGCTCGAGCTAATGTTGGAAGCTAGCACAGATATGTTAGGTATGTTTTTCCAACCTCACAATGCCTCCTCTTTATTTTGTTGTGCCTTCCTTCAAATTTCTTGCCTTGTCGCTTAATAGGCTCGGTTCTTGATCTTTGCTTGCCGAAGATCGAAGAGTGAACGAGAGAACGAATCTTCTTGTCAATCTTTCCCTTAACCATGGCTGTTTGTTTTGGGCCACTCCTGAACGAACCCAACAAATTGTCAGGTTCCAAGATCGTGCTTGCCAAGTGCGCGAATTTCTCAATTTTTGCACGACAACATTAACCCTTGTTTACAGGACTTTGTTTCCTCGAAATGAGGTTCCCAAAACTCTTCCTGAATTGCTTGGAGATATTCAGAGATGCTCCCCGCATTCATAATTTTGTGCGAGCTCAATTGACTGCTGGAGCAAGGTTCGCCATGATTATGATAAATATTTGTCATCCAAAATTAGACATGACGAAGATTGTTGCTGATTGCCTGGCCAAGAAAACGCGGCGAAAAAATGATATTGACACAATCGATGAGATGGTAGCTCCTGTGGCCGAGTCGATGATAGATGAGCTTCTTCGGATGGACTCAGAATTCTTCATCAAGGGGTCCTATGCTGAACATAAAACAACCGGAGGCTTGTCCAGTAGATAGTATTTTGGGCTTTAAGCTGATTTGTACTATATTGGAAACCTTGTATCTCAAACTTTTTTGATTTCTTTTTTATTTCCGAAGAAATTTGTTGTATATTGCAAAAGTGCTCTATATTGTTGGAGCCCCAGAGCCTTACGGCTAGAGGTTGTACTTGTTTTTCCATCTTGAAGATTTTTCCTTCTGTTGTAATAAGACATCCTTGTTTTTTCATTGATGGATTGCAAATCTTCGAGTATCTTTAATATCGAAGTTCTATATTTTTGTTGCGAGGTTCTTGGACCAAAGCAATTAAGATTTTTGACGTGTACACTATATTTATAATTGTTGGCTTCCGATTTTTATATTTGGCGAGGTATTAGTGTACCAAGGCGAAATATTTCGGTAAATCTATATTGTACGTATTTTGAAACTTAAAGGCGTTGAGCCCCCGAGCGTGTCGAAGAATAAGAAATATATCTCCACTATCTTTATTATATTTCAGCACCGCGAGCCCGCCTCATTAAAAACCTTTCCGGCCCCACTCGGTGCCCCGAAAAGGAAAAGAGTGCGTATGAAAACTCGCGGGCGTTTCAGTACATTGTATTTTTACAGAGAAGGACTATATTTCAGCTCTAGGCGTAGAACCGCCTGAGCTGCGCCACGTTCCAGGGGGTTTTCTCGGGAACCCCTGTCTTCTTGTCCTTGATCCTGTATGCTCCTCCGTCGATGACTCCGTGACGATGTAAGGCCCCAACCATGGTGACTCGAGCTTCTCTGTACTTTGCTGGTTGAGCCGTAGGACCAAATCACCGACCTGGAAAGATCTTGGCCGCAATCGTCGACTGTGGTAGTTCTTCAAGTCTTGTTGGTACTTGGTAACCCGTGACAGTACTTCATCTCGAGCTTCATCGAGTGCATCCATATCATCCTCCCGAACTTTTCGTGATGTTTCTTCGTCGTACTCTGTTACTCTTGGAGAATCGTGCTCTATTTCAATTGGTAGTACGGCTTCCGCTCCGTGGACGAGGAAGAACGGGGTTTCTTGTGTCGCCGTGTTTGTTGTTGTTCGGATGCTCCACAAAACACTTGGCGGTTCTTCGGCCAGGTGTGTCGAGCCTTTTCAAGCGGTCCTAGCGAGACGTTTTTTAATGCCATTGCGAGATGATGCCATTGGCTTTCTCGACTTGACCATTAGTTTGGGGATGTGCAGGCGACGCGAAGTGCAATTTGATGCCCACTTCCGCACGGTATGCCTTGAACTCCTTCGACGTAAAGTTGCTGCCATTGTACGTGACGATGCTTTGTGAGGTACTCCAAATCGAAAAACGATGCCCTTCACGAACTTTATTGCTGATTGTGCATCCGGTGAATTTATTGGCTTCGCTTCTACCCACTTGGTGAATTTGTCGACGGCAACCAACGGGTACTCGTATCCTCTGGCGAAGCTTTGTGCAACTTGCCTACCATGTCGAGTCCCCAGCGGGCAAAGGGCCATGACAATGGTATTGGCATTAGTTACTGCCGCCGGAGAGTGCGGTTTTGCGGCAAATCTACGGCACGCGTCGCAAGTTCGTACTATCTCTTTTGCGTCCTCGATTGCTGTCAACCAGTAGAATCCTGCCCGAAAGACTTTGGCTGCAATAGCTCGACTGCTTGCGTGGTGACCACATATTCCCTCATGCACATCCTTTAGGATTATTCTTCCTTCTTCTGGTGTGACACACCTTTGCAAGACGCCTGAAATACTTCGCTTATATAACTCTCCTTTGACCACTGTAAAAGCTTTGGATCGTCGAATAACTCTCCTTGCTTCAACTGGATCGTCGGGTAGTTCCTTCCTGAGGATATACGATATGTACGCTTGCATCCAAGGAACTTCTATCATCATCACAAGTTCTTGGTCCTCTTCGTCCTCCACGGTTTCTTTGAGAGATGCCGAAGTTTTTCCTTCTTTTGCTTTTTTCTGCATCTTCTTCGGCTTCGTTGATCTCTCCGCTATTTCTTCCCAAAACACGCCTGGCGGGATTGGGAGGCACTGTGACCCGATGTTTGCGAGGACGTCGGCTTCATCATTGCTCAGTCTGCGATATGATTTACCTCGCATCCATCAAACAGCTTCTCAAGCTCATTGTACACCTCCTTGTATGCTATCATGCTATCATTGAGCTGCATCACATTGGTTCATAACTTGCTGAGCCACCAATTGTGAGTCGCCAAAGATTTTTAGTCGAGTTGCACCATAAGCTTTCGCCATCTTCATCCCGTGTATAAGGGCTTCATATTACTGCTTCATTGTTGGATGCGTTTGGGAACGTCATCCGTAGGACATATTTCAACTTGTCGCCTTCGGGTGATATGAGTATCACTCCTGCGCCGGCTCCTTCTACTCTCTTGGATCCGTCGAAGTTCATTGTCCAAGTTCTCGACAAATACGGGGGTCCCGTGTTTTGCGGCTCCATCCACTCTGCGATGAAATGCGGCAAAACTTGCGACTTGATTGCCTTTCTTTTTTCATACGTGATGTCCCGAGGGAAAGTTCTATTCCCCAAAGGGAGACACGCCTATAGCTTCTGGATTGTTCGGTATATTTGAGAGAGGTGCTTCATTGACTACTATTATCGGGTGTGCCGAAAAATAGTGGCGCAACTTTCTTGCTTTGTTGTAATCACTCCATATGCTAGTTTACGGTACTGCGGGTACCGCTGTTTGGACGGCGATAAAACTTCACTAATGAAATATACCGGCCTTTGCACTCCATGGAGTTTTCCTTCTTCTTCTCTTTCGACAACTAGCACCGTGCTAACCACTTGGGGTGTGGCTGCGATGTACAACAGGAGAGGTTCCTTTTCCTTCGGCGCCACCAAGACTGGTGGTGTCGAGATCTTGCGTTTCAGATCCTCGAAAGCTCTATCTGCTTCTTCGTTCCATTGGAATTTCTCCCCTTGCTTTATCAAAGCGTAGAACGGTAGTGCTTTTTCTCCCAGCCTGGCGACGAATCTACTCAAAGCTGCGACTCGCCCAGTTAATTGCTGTATTTCTTTTAACTTGGTTGGCTTCCTCATCGTTACGATGGCTTGTATTTTGTCGGGGTTTGCTTCAATCCCTCTTGCTGAAACTAAGAACCCAAGAAGTTCTCCTGTTTGGGACGCCAAAAGAGCATTTCGTCGGGTTTAGCTTGATGCGAGAATTTGTCGAGGTTATCAAAAGTTTCCTTGAGATCTTCGATCAACGTCGTCCCCTTTTTTGACGTTATGACTACGTCATCAATGTATACTTGCACATTTTTTCCAATCTGTGTTGCCAAACACTCCGCATCATCCTCTGATACGTTGCTCCCGCGTTTTTCAACCCGAAGGGCATTGTTTTATAACAAAATACGCCATACGGTGTGATGAACGCTGTTTTGGCTTCGTCGTCTTCTTTTAATCTGATCTGGTTATAACCAGAGTATGCGTCCAAAAAGGAAAGACGTTCACATCCTGCCGTGGAGTCGATAATCTGATCGATCCTTGGGAGGGGAAAGTGATCCTTTGGACAATGTTTATTGAGACACGTAAAGTCGACACACATGCGAAGGACTTTCGTGTTTTTCTTTGGCACCATAATCTGGGTTAGCTACCCAGGTGGCCTCGGTGGATATCTCTTTGATGAAACCAGCTTCTACGAGTCGATCAATTTCTGATAGCATAGCTTTGCGGTTTGGTTCCGAAAAACGTCGCAAAGGTTGTTTGATTGGTCTCGCTAGTGGATCCAAGTTTAGGTGGTGCTCGGCAAGTAGGTACTCCTGGCATGTCAGCTGGACACCATGCGAAGATTTTCCAGTTCTCACGGAGGAACTTGACGAGCGCGCTTTCCTATGCGAGGTCCATGTCATTTGCGATAGATGTCGTCTTTTTTGGATCCGTCGGGTGAATCTGCACCTCCTTAGAATTTTTCTCAGTGTTGAAAGTTGATTCTTTATTTGGCCTTGCAACGTATGGCGGCACGTCGTAGTCGGTCATGAGCCTTGATGCCAAATACTCAGCTTGCATCCCGAAAGTTTCTGATAGTCGATGAAAATCCTTGTCACATTTATCGGCTAGGGCGAAGCTTCCTTTGATTGTGATTGGTCCCTTAGGTCCGGGCATCCTCCACAATAGGTACGTGTAATGTGGTACCGCCATAAATCTAGCATATGCTGGTCGTCCCAACGGAGCGTGGTATTGTGACGGGAAATCTACGACTTCAAACTCCAATTTCTCGATTCTGTAATTTTCTCGGGTCCCAAACTGAACGTCGAGATTAATCTTCCCCAACGGATAGCTTGGCTTCTCTGGTGTGATGCCGTGGAATCTCGTGTCTGTTGGTTTCAGGTTTGCTAGGGAGATGTTCATCTTCCTTAATGTATCTGCGTACATGAGGTTCAAGCTGCTGCCACCATCTATAAACACGCGAGACACGTCAAATCCTGCGATGACCGCTGGTAGTATGAGTGCTGACTGCCACTGGTCGAGGAACTTGCTTGCGGATGATGCTGCTATAGTGAAGCCAATGTCTTGCCACGACCAATTAAGGTACTCAAGCTGTTGGTGGAGGCATTTTCTCTGCCATGAACACCTGTCGCGAGATTACTTTACGAGTTCTATTGGATGGCCTTCCCTTCGAATCATCGAGACCGCTCCATTAGAATTGGGATCAACGTAAGGTGGTGGTGCGGGCGCCGCCGCTATTCTTAGGCGATGTCGATTGTCATACGTTATCGCGGGAGGAGGTGGCAGGTGGACCTCACTTACGGGTTCTCGAGGATTTCTTTGCGCTGCACGAGCATTAGCATGCCCTGCATATCTCAGCATTGCACTGGAAATTTCGACAATCCTTACGCAGATGTCCCGACTGTCTTTTCCGTTCTTTGTCGAGGAAAAAGTGCATCGACACGGCCCGTTCATCATTTCTTCGGGAGACACAAAAGGCCTGCGGAACCTTGGCCCATTGTTTTGCCTATTTTGTCGAAATTCGTCTCTATTGTCACTTCGTTGCTCATTACTTCTCTGGTAGTCATCTCGATTATTTCCTCCTGCCGTGGCTCGGAAACCATCCGAAATTTGACCTGGAGCATCATAATTCGAGTACTGCCGAGGAAATCGTCGCCTTGATTGATAATTTCGACCGCGGTCCTCCTGCGGCGACCTATGCCGTTTGTTGTGGACAACATCTTCTCCATCTGCCCATCTGTTTGCTATTTCCATTAATGCAGATACTGTCTTTGGGTTGGTTCTTCCCAAATCTTCGACAAAGTCTCCACGCACGATCCCTGCGACAAATGCATCTATTGCCCTCTCGTCGGATATATTTTACTGCCGAGTTTTTTATGATGTTCCACCTTTGGATATATTTTCTCATTGGCTCGTACGGCTTACGTCGACACGCCGTAACTCCTCTAGAGACGCGGGCTTCTTGCGGGTGGATCGGAAATTCTTGACGAATATGTCCTCAAAGCTATCCCAGCTGTCGATAGACCACGGAGGAAGCTTTTGATCCAAGATCGTGCAGCTCCACTTAAATGCACCTGAATGCTTTGCATGGCTGTTGCCCTGGTCCCTCCGAGTTAACTTCACCGTCTCGAGGTAATCAACTAGCCAATCCTGCGGATCTTGCGGGCCGTCGAATTTTTTGAAATGATCGGGCAACTTAAATCCCGAAGGGACTCGAGTTTTCGTACTCTCCTTGTGAAGCACGGCAAACCGCACATATCCTCGTCGTTTAATTCAGGGAATACCGATGTTCCCTTACGCCTTGCCGTGCTCTGTCTACCCTTGCTTGTGCTTGCCGTGTCTCTTGCTCCACTTGTTCCTTCGACATTTGCTTCTGCTGCTGCTGCCGTAGGTCGTGGACTATTTTGCCTTGCGGCTCCTTACGGCGGTGTTGATACAAACGCCGTTCCCATGGCTTCGGCTCCTGCCACTTGCCATGTTGTACAAAGCCTCCCTTGGATCTCCTGGAGGTGGCCTAGATGCAAGGATAAAGGCTTGTGTCGCCATATACCCAGCTTACGGTGTCTTGGGGATAATATTCCCTCTTGTGTCTATCGACATAAAAGACATGTCGAGATTTTGAACCAGGTACTCTCTTTCTCCTTCAGGTATGTGTTGCAATCTTGACCTTGCTCTGTTCCGAGCTTCTCTATGGCTATCTCCCGAGGTTCCAGATTGTCGACTTAACTCCGCCCTTCGTACGCCGACGCGGAAGGCTGCCTCCTTTCTTACGTTTAAAGCTTACTGTCTGTTTTCCGAGTTCTCTTCCAGCTCGGGCGAGTCTATATTGATAAGCTTGCGGTTCTTGGACTGTAGCGGTTGTCGTCATTGGTTCCGAGCCATCTAAAGCTTTCGCAGCTCTATCCCGAGGCTGTTTGTGGAAGTTGAACTCGACGCGTGGTGTGGGCCCGACATATTTAGTGCCCATACCTCTCCTTAGATACGAGGGATCGACATAGGGATTGCCCAAATCGTCGAAAGCCTCCGATGTTTCCTCTTGATCGCGACTTGCATCTCCAATGGCATAAACTTGGTGATATTTTGGAGTTTTCACTTTGCTTGGTTCGGTGACACCATCATAGAGTTTGGTGAAGACCTTCCCAATAGAGGTGGATTTGTCGATGAAGTCGAAGCTATCAGTGTCGCTCGAATCATCGCTTATATAAGAGTCCGCCGATGATTCGAAGGACATGTCGCTGAAGATTACGGCGAGTTTTTCACTTGCCCTGCTTGTCGATGAAGCGTGGCGACGAAATCTCCTTATCGCTTGGACTCGACGGATGATGCGAGTTTGAGAGATCAGAACCACCCGACGATAATCCCGACGAGATCGGAACTTCGAGACGATACACTCCTTCTTTCTCGACGCGGAAATCGAATTTTCCAAACGTCATCTTCATTGGCTCCTCCAGATACGCATATGCATCCAAACGGGAGGGCGGGTGAGGAACAAAATCAACAAGACCAGTTTCGATCTGTTTACCTCTGTCCATGATGTTGCTTGCTGCGATGAAGTCGACGATCTTGAACGTGCCATCGAGATCAGCTCCTTGTCGCCTCTAATTCCCACCAGACGGCGCCAATTGACAAGGTATTAACTTGTCAATGCCTATGGATTGTAGGCTAGGGTTTTAGTTGGAAGTAGAGGGCAAGTAGATCTCGAAGGTTTCAGCCGAAAAGTACTCGACGATTATGAAAACTAGGGTTTGTAAACAATGATTCGATGATCTCGCGTCCCTCGACTCCCCCTTATATAGGAGGCGGAGCCGAGGGATTCGTCTTTGTACAAGTTACAAAGTCCGGGAAGGTTTCAAACTCATCCCGTAAGATTACAAATAAGACTTTCTATTACAACTCTAACTTTCCTTAATAACATCTTGGGCTTCCGAATCTTCTTATTCTTCGAGTAGTGGGCCTTCAGTAAACCCCGGGTACTATCTTCGGCAGGCCCATTAGGGATGCCCATGTCACCTGGCCACCACTACAAGGATTTGGGTCTATTGCAACGGAAAAAATTGTCGCAATACATGCCGTTTTATGGCAATATGTACCTATTACCACGAAATGCCGTTCGTTGGCAAGCGTTGCAATTACATGTATGGTAATAGGCTATTGCAACAAAAACGCGATTGTGGCAACAAAGTGATCTATTGCAACAACCACGTAGGAAGTTGCCACATGTTTTCCCGTGGCAGCAGTCACTTATCTCCACAATTTGGTTTGTGGAGATAGCTTATCGCAACATGCAGCCATGTCGTGGCATTTGCCAGTTTGTGGCGATAGACATTTGTGGCAATAACCTATGACAACGATCTACGTTTCGTGGCACACTCTCTTTTGTGGCAATATCAAGCAGTGGCGATAACCTATTGCAACATCTACTGGTTTGTAGCATTAGCCATTTTGCCACGGATCGCTACGCTCGTGGTATTAACTTATGGCGACAATCATTTAACTCGTCGCGATAAATAGGTATGTCAACGGTAAAAACAATTGTGGCGGGAAGGTGTTGCGACAATTTTAACATTTCGTGGTGATACTCTATTTCAACAAAATTCAGTTTCGTGGTGCCAAATACTTATCGCAACAGGAAAAATGCTTGTCGCAAGAAGTTACTGCAACAATGTGAACTTTTTGTGGCGATACTCTATTTCAACAAAATTCACTGTTGTGGCGTTACATACTAATTGCAGCATCCAAAATATTTGTAGTAAGAAGCTACCGCCACAATTTGAAGTTTTTGTGGTAATACTCTATTTCAACAAAGTTTTATGCCGTGGCGCCAAATAGTTATCACAACATGCAGAAAAAATGTGGTAGCAATTTATTGCAACAATAAAAAGTTAATCGTTGCTACATCTTAGCGCAACAAAGCATGTAGTCATGGCGACTAGGATTTGACGCAACACTGTATTTTTTGTGGAGATAACCTAAGGCAACGGAAATTAAGTTGTGGCAATAGCTTATCGCAACCATAAAAAAATAGCCATTGAATTAAAAAATTCAAATCCATACGTATAATATGTAGGTTCATACAAATCATAATTCTCATATCAAGTATCCATCAAACACAACTCGAGTAAAATGCAGGTAGCAATCCAGTATAGTTTAGTCCATTAATTGTCACCATGGTAGTTCAACTCTCTAAAGTATGTGCAGTTTTCCGTGTGCTTCAACCCTGTCCAGCTAATTCTTTGGGTCCTGCAATCAAAAAATGAAGAAAAAAAATTACTTTTAGTAAGCTTATGTATCTTCTGATTCATAACTGATTCAGTAAGCAAGTCCACATGGATATAATCATAAGGAATCTGGTATCACTTTAATTTTAATTTAACCATGTATTACAAAAGCATATATCTTAACAGAAATAAATATCTATCTAATTCTATAGGTTCTATGCAGAATCATGTTGATGATGACAAAGGTATATGGTAACTCTAAACACTGGCTTGTTACTTGACAGGTTGGAGCACAAATAGAAACTGAACTTAAATAGCAGAAGCTAGACAGCTGGATAGTGTCATGTATATTTCAATGGAGAATTAAGTGCCACAAGTGAAATGACAGCAGCATATCCATGATAAATATTGTATGTATTAGAGATTAAACATGAGAACCAAAAAGGGGGGCTCAAATTCAATTATCAGGTCTAAGTCTTCATGGTCTCCAGTTAGTACTAGTATTAACATATTTAGCAAGAATGCAATCTGTATAAGGCTACCCTGATGCACATGCATAAGGGTCAAAGAATTTTTTTGGTACTACTTATGAGATAGTAAATAAGACTAGTGCATCAGGTTATGCCGAGAAAGGTGCATCATGGAGGCATGATCTCAACAAGCAATGCGGCAAATCACTTGAACATGCATCTGGTTAATTTTGCATGACATATATACTTTCAAACAGCAAGTTCAGTTAAGTTCATCGCTATATGTTTTAGACTGCAAATTAGAATTTTAAAAGACAAATTCACTCAGTTGAAATTGCTATTGTATGAATTAGGATTAGCTATATTTGAACAGCAGTATATAATGTGTTATTCAAACATTAGACAAGAAACAAGTTAGACGTTATAAAAGTGCAAACAACCTAGTACAAATAAAACAGTGTCATATACTGCACACGAGTAGCATGTACGCAATATTTTTGGTTTCAGATAGGAAAGAATCTATTTAGTAATGAATGGATTAAACCAATGCAAGTATCCGGTTTCAGTATCAGGTTTCAAGTAGAACAAAAAAGGAGCACTGAAATTTCAGTATCAGGTTTCAAGGAGAACCAAAAAGGATAAAGTGATCAGGTTGTTTAAGGCATCATAACTTTGCTTTAGTCAAATAGATGACAAAACTATTCAGAGTTCCATAGTACGATTGCACACGCAGATTTTGAAAGTCTGAAAGATCACAAACCCACAATGTACAAAATGTTTAGAAGCACAGTTTAATCCAGAACATGCATTAAGCACATATTTTCAGTTAGAATCATCACAAATTCAATTATTAATCATAAAAAAATTGCTTCAGAGGATAGAAGGGAAGAAGCAATCCAGTAAGAAGTTCACTCAGTTGAAATTAATATTGTATGAATTAGGATTAGCTAAATTTGAACATCACTATATAATGTGTTATTCAAACATTAGACAAGAAACAAGTTAGATGTTATAAAAGTGCATAACTGCATACAACCTAGTACAAATAAAACAGTGTCATATACTACAGGCAACATCTACAGCTGGGCATGGCTATCATAGCACCAAATACTTTTTCTTGCCTGTGCAACAGTGACTTACTGGAACACTTAGCACATAAATTATTCCATACAAAAGTACTATACTTTCTCCGGTTTAAAGTAATTGCGAAAAAATAGATGTATCTAGGGCAGAAGTACATCCATTTTTAAACAATTACTGTATTTTAAACCGGAAAAAATATCTTTTTACAAACGGCAGAAGTACTATACTATTATCTAGTTGTTCTTGAATTCTAAAATATCAATGAGTCTATATACGCTTCCTGTGGAACTGTGCCTAGACGACTAGAATTCCAAGTTTCCAACCAGTGAACAGCAAGTATTATCACTGCCAAAAGTTGCTATGCCTGTGTACCCATGTCCCGTACAGTATCTGGTGAATCCTATAACTGACGAATCTGGTGAAGAAAAGCATTTGGAACATTCAGGCAGTGACATGGAAAACATAGAAAGTTATTGCATCACCTTATGAGAACCTAGTTTGCTTCCATTCAAGGGTGCAGCAAACTGCCTACCAATCTATTATTACTAGATGAATGCTCATGCGTTGCCACGAAGCAATAAAGTTAGACATAAACTATTGACCCAAATAATATTGTAATTCATACTGTGTACTTCGCACATGTCTTGCAACTATCTTATGGTAAATGTCACCCTATACTTGCTATAAACAAAATACATGGCAGGTCAACCCATGAAAAATAGTCTGTCAGCATAAAGGGTGGCCGGAGAGGCTTGTAGCATGGAAGTAGATGTACTTAAGTGATTCAACAATGAAGCAAATTTAAAAAAGTTTGAGCATAACAATGCGATGGAATCATACAGTTTAGTACCATGATAGCAAACTATGTACCAGTAACAATGCACTTAAAATCATTCATCTTTGTCGAACAAAATACCGGCTAGATAATGATGCATTTTTGTACATCTCTATGTCAATTACCACTTGAAAGTAGAAATCTTGTGCAAACTGAGGCACCAGAGAAACAGCCAAGTAAACAGTCAGAATACGTGTATGTCGGATAGCAAATAATCTGAATCCAATGGGTTTAGTACTTGAGCAGGAAATGCAAAGCGATGATGACGTACGGCGGCCGGTCGCATTGACATTTAATAGTAAAGATTAAGCGCAAAAATGAAGATGATATCCATCTAAAAATTGCAGAGGTTCGTGCGGCTACTCTATCAGATTTGTTGAGATGGTTTGCAATAGAACTAATGCAAATCAGGATGTACTGTATTGGCCTGCCTACAGAACGCGAATCAGGATGTGGAGCAGGGAATACCAATCTAGCAGTAGTCTAAAGGAATCATCTTGTCGTGCTAGCTATGGAGGGTCGTGGGTTGCGGCTTGGTGATGAACGCGGCCGCATCTCCAACTCCGGGTCACCCATTTGGGGATGGACCCCGATTTGATGCGTACGAGCGCGCGCTACCCGCGGAGGTGGGAACTTCGCTCGTGATGAAGGGGAAAACGGAGGCGGGGATGCAGGGGAAGAATAGGTGCGCGGCGGCATCGGCGATCTAGTTGTTGTTCTGGATGGGACGAGATAGGAAGAAGCGAATTACCATCCGTGTTGTTTGTTGTGTTGACGCCGTGATGATTCTGTGAGAAGGAACCTCAGATCCAATCGCGCGTGATGACGCCGTGATTTAGTTTAGAGCACTATATAATCGATAGTTACGGGGGTAGTTTAGCGGGAAGGTTAAATATAGGCTATTTTGGTGGGAACAAAATATTTTACAAGGACAGTAATTAGGGGGCATTTAGCGGGAGGTTGGAAAATATTGGCGCAAACTACTGTAGAAGCTAAATTAGGCGGTGGGAAACTAATTCGTTTTGGAGGGAATGTTTAGAATAATGAAATAAATTGAAACAAAATGTCCTAGACCACGCGACCTCGACGGCGGTTGCGAGATGCAGCTCGCATCCTGGCCGCATGACGACCTTGATATCGGCGGCTGCGAGATGCAGCTCGCGTCCCGGCCGCCCGTTCTGCGGATGGACTGGACCACGGCGACCTCGAGGCCGGCGGCTGACCTGCTGCTTCGCCTTCAACCACGATGGGTTGCTGCTCGCCGAGCGGCCGCTGGCGAATTGGTCTTATGCGCCGGGGGTATATTCATATTACCGCGCGCCGACGAACACGAAGGTGACGGGGATAACCCCTTACCACCGGCGAGGTGATCGCCGGCGAACGCGAATGCGCCATCGATAGCCCAAATCCATGCGCCGATGATAAGGATTTTTGTAGTAGTGTCCATGTTCCTCCACCGCTGCCGCGCGGTTCTGGCGATGCGACGGTCCATCTATGCCGGTCCAGATGGGCGATGCGACGGTCCATCTATGCCATTCCATATATAACGGTTTGTATCGAGAAGTATTTGTACATACACAAGGGGTCATCATGTTGATCATGGAACCAAAATGAAATGCCGCCACATATGTCGACACTTTCCAACTTGGAAAACCCTAGGTGTACTTGATGTAGGGTAGTGGAGGTGATGTGGGGGGGCGCTACGCTCATTGACAGAAACATAATGGCACCTTCACTTTGAGGCTACTATAGGTCATAGTGTTGCCTTGAAATATGATTGTAGACGAGAGATGGTACCGTCGATCTATGTCAGTCCAGATGGGCGATGCGACGGTCGATCTATACCATTCCAGATATAACGGTATGTATCGAAAAGCAGCTGTACATACACAAGGGGTCATCGTGCTGATCATAGAACCAAAATCAAATGCAGCCACATATGGCGACACTTTCCAACTTGGAAAACCCTAGGTGTACTTGACGCAGGGTAATGGAGGTGATGTGGGGGCTACGCTCATTAAGGAAGTTCGATGGTACATCGACATTTATTTGAAACTACCCTAATCTACTCCGAGTCCCAGTCGAAGTTCGACGAGTGGGTGGTGTCGGACAGCGGAGTGGATGTCCACTCGAAGGAGGAGGAGGAGAGGAGGAGTGGACGATCGTCGACGGCCCAACGCCGTTTTTCTTCTCCTCTGCCTTCCTCGTGGCCTTCTCCACCCTCTTCGCCTTCCTCGCCGCCGACGCCGCCTGGCGCTGCTCGCGGTCCGCCTTCTTCTTCTTCTTCTTCTTCTTCTCCACCGCCGCCTTCTCCTCCTCCTTCTGCGCGTAGAACGCCTCCATCGCGGCGACGTCCTCCGGGAACTGCCATGCCCACTCGAGACGGAGGCGCTCATCGCGCTCCGCGATGACGAGCCGCTGCTCGACCTCGCGCTGGTGCCATTGCTGCTCGCGCGTGACGGCCGATGACGGCGGCGCGAGCGCTGCCGCCTGCTCCAGCGTCCACACATCGTCGAATTTCATTGTGCGGCGGAGCGGCCGAGGCGCCAGGCGACGGCGTCGTAGGCGCGCACCGCCTCGTGCGCCGCCTCAAATGTGCCAAGGCGGATGCGCTCCTCGCCTTCTCCACCCTCTCCGCCTTCCTCGCTGCCGACGCCGCCTGGCGCTACTCGCGGTCCGCCTCGTGCGCCGCCTCGAACGTGCCGAGGCGGATGCGCTCCTCGCCGGAGCGGATCTCGGCGTCGAAGTGGCCGCTTGGCCGTGGTAGCCGGAGGAGGAGCGACGGAGGCGGAGCGGCGGCGCGAGCGCGACGTGGGAGGCAGAGAGGCGAGACGTGGGAGGCAGAGGTGGAGCGACACGCGGGTGGCTGAAGTTTCCGGGCGGTTGGCTTGCGCGCGCGTGGCGTTTATAGCACGCGCGGCAGCCCAGGAGGCAAGTTTCCCGCGCGAGATAGCGCAAAAGCGCGGGCGCAGCAAATTTTTTAGCACGCACCGCTTTTTCACGTGTCCGCTGAGGTTCGTGCGGGCTCCCGCACGCGCCAAACTGGCGGTTATTTTTAGGGCGCGCGTCTTTTACCTCGTGTGTTGGAGATGCTATTATGCGAGTAGGTGAAAATACAGTTATAGCTTGACACCTTGTCTCCCTTTATTCAGATTGATATATACAAGACCCGACCCCTATTCTCTTTCTATTCCCCTTTTTGTATAGACCAAATCGACCCGAGTCTCCGTCGCCAGAGGACAGAAGATGGAGATCCAGGAGGTGGTTGTACTCTTTGATAGCGATGATGAGGGAGCTTCTTGTCCAGGTAAGCCGTCGCCACAATTTGTGTCTCCTATTTTCATCCAGTTTGTAAGGGTATTTTACCCTTATCCATTATTTTGGTAACAATGACACCGTGCTAGTGTATTTGGACTAATACATGACTACTAGATGATTCCCAGGTATTAGCCAAAGAGGTATAAAGGTGTATCAATGAAACAAGAAGGCTAAAGGTGACCCCCCATTTCAACAACAATCAAAAAGGGGTTACAGGAGAAATCCGGTCACCTGCCCGGTCCAACCGGGCCAGCGACCGGCCTGTCCGGCGTACAGGCCGGTCGACCGGTCGTAAACCGGGCTCCACAGGAGGACCAGCAGGTCCGGTCTGTGCCCCGGTCGACCGGGCTCCTGACCGGCGGGTCCGGCACCACGTCCGGTCGATCGCTCGGAAACCGGGCAGCAACCGGGCACCAACCGGACATGCTCCAGGACGACGCAAAGGTGCTCCGGTCACCAGTCCGGTCTGACCGGCCCCACGACCGGGCTGTCCGGTCTGTGGTCCGGTCTGACCGGGTTTGTCGGGAAGAATGCTGAGGTGGCAAGTGGCAACGGCCAGATTTTGAAGAACACTATAAATACCCCTTCTTCTACCTTGGAAGGGTTAGGCAACATACTATAAACTGTTCTTGAGCTCTCTCTCTCTACTCCATTGTTAGAAACACCAAAAGCCTCAGATCTCCCTCCTCCTCCACCCAAACTCAAATCCCTCCGGGGAATCACTAGAGGAGGACCCGATCTACCGTTCTACCAAGCCAAATCTCATTCCCCCTTGTATTCATTGAGAAGCTTGCTTCCTAGGGTTCTTTGGAAACCCTAGGTGGGCAAGAAGGAGTCCGGAAGCATCCGGGCTGTGGATTTGCTCCGGGCAAGATTGTGAAGGTTTGGAGGCTACCTCAAAGTCTACCACAAGTGAGTGAGCTATTCCTTCGTGGGATAGGCTCCGGAGAATAGGGTGAGCCTTCGTGGCGCGGGGAATCCTTCGTGGGACCTCCACTCCTCCAAACGTGACGTACCTTGTTGCAAAGCAAGGGAACACGGGAATACATCCTCGTCTCCGCGTGCTATCGGTTATCTCTAACCGAACTCCTTACTTGTGATTTAACGCACTGTGAGAGCCTTCGTGCTTGAGTTAGTTGTATCCCCATATAGGTTGCTTCACCTAGTTTGCATTAGGCTCATCTTTATATTCCGCAAAGCCTAACATTGCAAAGAAAGAATTAAAATTTGTAGAAACCTATTCACCCCCCTCTAGGTTTACCATCTCTATACTTTCACAGTTGACCTACGCCCCACAAATAATAATTCCCCTTGATATATAGTATGTAAGGAAGAACACGCTGCGGCCGCCGCCGCATTTTGGAAGAAAGCAGAGAAGAAGGTTGCAGAGGACGCCGCTTGCTGGTCCAAGAAGCGCCGCCTTGCCGGCTCCGCTGGCGGATCGAAGGCCCACCAAGACGCCGTCCCCGGTGGCGGCTTCACGAAGCGCCGCCGTGCCGTTGGTCGCAGTTCGAGCAAGCGCCACGACGCTGTCGCCGCAAGCGGATCGAGGAAGCACGAAGACACCGTCGCCGCTGGCGGGTCGAGGAAGTGCCGTCATGCCTCCTCCGCTGCCGGATCGATAAATCGCGAAGACGCCGTCGCTATTGGTGGGTCCTGGAAGCGTCGCCATGCTGTCTCTGCAGGCGGATCTGTGATTGTGGGTCCGGGAAGCGTCACTTTTCCTGTTGTATAACTATATCTGTGATTGTGGGAATATCATATGCAATATGCAAGTTTGAAACTTCATAATTGTTTTGGATGAATCACCAGGTTACTTTCGTCTTACAAATTATAGCAGCAATCAAACTTCTAATCATCTCATTCCCTAATGGGTCTGCATAATTTCGATTTACTTCTAATAATCAGGTTTGTTGTTAAATTTGCCCCTAGCTAGAATTGAGGAATAGCACTGCTGCATGCAATCTTTTTTCTTAAATGGACCGCATGCAATCTTTATAAATCACGCTAGTGTGATTGCTTTGCCCATGTACCTACCATTTATTTTCTTTCCGTCTATCTAAATCAAGGGAGCTCCCACAAATATAAATCCTTTTAACATACATGCAGTCAGGCACACAATCCTTGTAATAACTGACGGAGAAATTTGTGGGATTTATTGACATATTCAGTGACGTTTCTGATCGGGAAAGGTAAAGGATCGTTATGGAACAGAGGGTAAGTGGTATCACCATTCTGTTAAAAAAAATTTGTATTACACTTTGGGCTACACTTTAGGCTGAAACGGTGGGTCAAATTAGACATTAAAGAAAAAAACAAAAGTGCCAACGACAGCTCCTCCCGTCCTCCGTCTTTGACGCTGTGGCCGCCCTTCCCTCGTCTTGCAGCGCTGCCGCTAGGGTTCTTCAACAGCGGTGCGTCCTCCTCATCCCGAAAGGCAAAGTGAGGCCCCGCGTGCAATTTCATCAGTCTGGGACGGATTTCGTTATTCCCTGTGTTCTACTCATCGAATTTGATTTGGCGTGCATCGAGGAGCAGTGTCTGCGCCGTAGTGGTGTTACTAGGCAAAATTAGGAACCAATTGCTTCAGGTACGTCTCAATCCCAATACTCTCAATGGAAGCAGACATGGGAAGTAATGTACGCTATAACTGAAAATTACCTCACCTGATGAACTAACTGGAAAAATCCAACAGGGCTTGTTGCCTCTGAAAATTTTATCACAATGGAAAAATCATGAAAGCCTTGGCAATTAAGTTTTGTCACAATGGAAAAATTATGGTAGTTGCAAAAAGCGTGTAAACTTACTACAAAAGAGTTTTGTCTGTACTCTTCACAACAAGCAAGCCTTGGCCCGTTGGTTAGAGGCGCTTGCCTGCACATGCGAGGTGCGAGCTTTGAAACCTACTTTTTGCAATTAATTTTTTTCCTTATAATAAAAAGCAAAATGAATTAATCAGCGACAATGATACCTATTGCATCTTTTTAATAAAGATTGAAAAATCCATGATTGTTGCAATATCTTATATATATTACCATGGATATGTAACTTGTTGCAATATGCAAATAATTATTGCAACGAAATGGGTTTGAGGCAAAACACTAGTATTACGACAAATTAGTATTTTGTTGCAATATATTTTTTGCAACAATGTGAATACTTAGCGCAACATGGGGAAATGTTGCAATATCTTTTCAAATATTACCACAATTTCATGCTTTTGTTGCATTAGCTAGGCTCTATTGCGACAAGGTGGCAATTTTATGCAACGAAGCGTAATTGTCGCAATAGGACCACCATATTACAACGCCGCTATGTTTTGTTGCAATACACGCCCTCTTTTGCAACAAAAAAGGTGACTACCGCGACAAAACTAAATTGTGGCAATATGTGGAGGCTATTACTACGAATGGGGGTTTCGTGGCAATATTGCATTCTATTGCAACGAAAACTGGCCGTTGCAATAATTATTGTTGCAATAGACCGGATTTCCTGTAGTGCACTCCGCTACTCTAGCACCAATACTTATCTATGCTAAAGACTAGGGAACATTGTTACAAGCCCTTACATACGTCTCATCTACAGCTATACAGAGAGAATACTTCAACAGCCCCCCTCAGGCTGAACATGGGAGGGAACAATGTTCGGACTCGAATCTGAAGTCATGGAACACTGGCGAGGGTAGCCCCTTCGTGAACACATCGGCGAATTGAGACGTGGTTGGCACATGCGGAACCCCGACTTCGCCCATGGTCACTTTGTCCCGAACAAAATGGAGGTCAATCTCCACGTGCTTGGTGCGCTCGGTGCCGTACTGGGTTCGAGGAGAGGTATACTCGCACCGACATTGTCGCAGAAGACGACGATAGCTTTGCGAGGTGGGCGACGAAGTTCTGCCGATGGCTGTCGCAACCAAGCACGATTCAGCAACGCAATTCGCGACAGCTCTATACTCAGCTTCCGCGCTTGACCGAGAAATGGTGGGCTGCTGTTTGGAGGACCAGCTGATCAAATTGGTGCCAAGAAACACACAGAAACCAGAGGTGGAACGGCGGGTGTCCGGGCACCCCGCCCAATCTGCATCACTATAGGCGACAAGATCATGCGATGATGATCGAAAAAGCTGAAGACCAAAATGAGGTGTGCCTTTGAGGTATCGGAGAATTCGTTTGATCAGCTGGAAGTGTGTAGTGGTGGGTGAATGCATGAAGAGGCACACTTGGTTCACGGCATAGGTGATGTCTGGGCGTGTGAGGGTGAGGTATTGTAAGGCGCCGGCAAGACTACGGTAGAGGGACGGATCAGGAAAAGGAGAACCATCATGAGCGAGAGACTTTGGACCGAGCATCCACGAGTGTGGATATGGAATGGCAATTGAGCATATTTGCTCGATCCAAGATTTCGAGGGCATACTCGTTGTTGGGACAGAAACATACCCGAGTAGTTACGGTGCACATTGATGCCTAGAAAGTGGTGGAGTTCGCCTAGATCCGACATGGAAAACTCAGATGACAATGAGGCAATGATAGAATTGAGGAGCACGGTGGAATTGGTTGTGAGTATAATGTCATCGACGTAGAGTAGAAGATATGCAGTGTGTGAGCCACGGTGTAGTATGAAGAGGGAGGTGTCACATTTTGATGCGGAAAAGCCTATGGTACAAAGATATGATGTGAAACGCAGAAACCATGTGCGAGGAGCTTGCTTGAGCCCGTATAAGGATTTGTTGAGGCGACACACATGATGTGGGAGTGTGGAATCAGCAAAACCAGATGGTTGTTTGGAGTAGACAGTTTCTTGGATATTACCATGTAGGAAGGCGTTTTTGACATCTAGTTGGTGGATGGGCCAAGCTTGAGAGATGGCAATGGAGAGCACCACACGAATTGTTGCAGGTTTGACCACCGGGCTAAAGGTCTCGCCATAGTCCACACCGGCTTGTTGAGTGAACCCACGGACCACCCATCTTGCCTTGTACCGTGAGAGGGAGCCATCAGAGTTGAGTTTGTGGCGAAAAATCCACTTCCCCGTGACCACATTTGCACCTGCAGGACATGGAACCAAAGACCAAGTGTCATTCCGCAACAAAACATTAAATTCATCGAGCATCGTAGCGTGCCAATTTGGATCCTTTAATGCCTATCGGTATGAGGAAGGAATGGGTGAAATTTGTGTGGTGGTGGTGGTGGCAGAAAGATCAAAGAGTTGGCGTGGCATCAAAAATCCTGATTTTGCTCTGGTGCGCATTGTGTGGACGTTTCTGGGTGGATCTACCGGTGCAGCGCGTTGGGGCAGGGTTGGTGAACGTGGCGGAGGAGGATTGGTGGGAGGTGGATTTGGTGGGCCAGGCGCTGTCTTCCGC
The DNA here is from genome assembly GCF_022539505.1 of Lolium rigidum. Taxonomy (NCBI): domain Eukaryota; kingdom Viridiplantae; phylum Streptophyta; class Magnoliopsida; order Poales; family Poaceae; genus Lolium; species Lolium rigidum. Next base: position 371,951,863 of record NC_061510.1, read on the forward strand.
GGGGCCGGACGCGGCAGGGGATGGGCTCTTCGGGCCGGCTGCGGGACCGGGCGTGGCAGACGAGGTGGATCCGATTCGGTCGGATCCCGAGAGAATGTCGGGGGCAGGTGGCGTCGGGAAACGGATCCCGGAGCTGATTCGGCTGTGGATCGGCCGTGGCCGGTGGAGCTGCAGGCGGTGGTGTGGCTGTGTGTGGAGGAAAATAGGGAAAAATGGCTTCGTCGAAAATGACGTGTCGCGACACGATGACACGGCGAGTTTCTAGGTCAAGGCATCTGTAGCCTTTATGCTCCCGAGGATAACCTATGAATACGCAGCGAACCGAACGAGGGTGAAGCTTGTTGTGTGTGGTGGCATACAAATTTGGGAAGCATAAACAACCAAAGGTGCGGAGGTGTGTGTAGGTGGGATGTTGGGCAAATAAGCGAAAGTGGGGTGTGTCATGGTTAATGGAACGTGATGGGCGTATGTTGATTAAGTGGTTGGCCGTGTGAAGAGCTTCTACCCAAAATGTAGGTGGGAGATGAGATTGAGCTAGGAGTGTTCTAACAACATCATTGGTGGTTCGAAGCATGCGTTCCGCCTTTCCATTTTGTGGTGAGGTGTGTGGGCATGAGAGGCGGAAAGAAATACCGTTGGTAGAGAAAAATGTTCGGAGGTCATTGTTGATAAATTCCCCACCGTTGTCGCATTGCACACATTGGATGATTTTGTTGAATTGTGTTTTGACATAGACAAAGAAACGTTGGAGGGTGGAGGCCGTGTCAGATTTGTTTGAAAGAGGAAATGCCCATGAATAATGTGTAAAGTCATCCAACACAATGAGATAATATTTATAACCAGAAAAGCTTGTAATGGGAGACGTCCAAAGATCACAATGGATTAATTGAAAAGATGAAGTGGTAAAACTAGAGGAAGTAGGGAAAGACAGTCTAGGTTGCCGACCTAGTTGGCAAGCTTCACAGAGCTGAGAACTAGAGCTAGGTTTATTACATTGGGGAGGAAAAACATGGGAAAGGCGAGATAAACTATCAGCACTAGGATGCCCGAGTCGGCGATGCCAAAGGTCGCGTGTAGTGGACACCGTCGGGGCAGTGTTTGTGTTCCGCAGATCACCGAAGAATGGATACGGATCGCCACTGCTATCGGAGCGAAGGAGGAGGCTCCGGGTTGCTAGATCCTTCACGGAGAAACCGTATGGGTCAAACTCAATAGAACAGGCATTTTCACGGGTAAATTGTCGAACAGAAATGAGTGATTTGATAATGGCAGGTGAGACTAGAACATGGTTAAGACGGAATGGATGAGGTGCGAGTGTCGTGGAACCAACAAAATATATGGGCATGAGGGATCCATCGCCTACTACAATGCTGCGAGAATTTAAGTTTGTAGGGAAATGAGACGAGGTGTGGTTACCAGTGCTGTTGGTGACGTGTGTAGTCGCGCCGGAGTCCATGACCCATTCGCCGCCTGGGTGGTAGCTGGCGGTGTTGCTTGGGGCGGCGTTGAACATGGCGGAGTAGTCGTAGGTGTGGGCAGCAGGAGGAGCGTACACCGGTGTCGGCGTGGCTGGGGTGGAGTGCACCACCGGATACGCCCGAAAGTGTGCGCTCGGACGAGGCCCGAGAACGCCGGTGGCGTTTGGGGGCACCCATGTGATCCGGCGCTGCCGGTGGGCCGGAGGAGCGCCGCCGGGGCCCTGCTGTGGTGGCTGGTACCCATAGCCTGGGTTGTAGCCGCCGCGCCCACCGTGATCACCGCGACCGCGACCACGGCCGCGGCCTCGTCCGTTGCCGAACCCGGGGTTGCCGTAGCCGGAGTGCTGCCCGTACTGCGGATGGCCGCCGCCACCGCGGCCGTACTGCTGCTGGCCGCCACCACGGCCAGGCTGCCCGTTGTTGTACTGACCACGAGGACAGTTCCGGGCCATATGGCCTAGCTCACCGCACGTGTAGCAGTTGCCATTGAAGCGATAGGCGGACGCACCGCCATGATTGGCGTTGGTGTGCAGCACCTGAGGGTTCTCCTCTTCCTCAGATTTGAGCTTCTGCTCAGCAAGTTGAAGCCGAGACTGGGCCTGCATGAACGTGGGGAAGACGCTGCCGCCAGACAGCAGCTCACCTTGCGTGCGGAAGCGCTTGGCGAGGCCGTCGATGAGACGCATGGTGAGCTTTTTGTCGGTGACCGGCGCGCCGACGTCGCCGAGTTGATCCGCGACGCTCTTGAGCTTGCGGCAGTAGGCGAGGACGGTCATGTCGCCCTGCTTGATGTTGTGGAACTCCTTGTCGAGGTGGATCTCGCGGCCTTCCGCGTTTGCCGTGAAGAAGTGCTTCAGCGCGCGCCGTGCAGTGTACGCTGTGCTGTCGGCCTTGAGGATGATGTCCTGGAGATCATCAGAGATCGTGGCGTAGATCCAGAGGACGATGTCGATGTCGGCGGAGCGCCACTCCGCATCGGCGAGGTGCGGATCCGTGTCCTCTTCGACGTGATCCCTGGCGTTGAACTTGGAGAGGACGAAGAGGAAGAAGTTGCTCCATTTGTTGTAGTTGCCGACCTCCGCGTCGAGCTTGAACTTGATGAAGCGCGTGATGTCGATGCCGTCCGTGGTTGTGGGAGAAGGGATGAGCTGCACGGATGTGTTAGCAAGGTGTCGAGAGGGTGTGGTCTCACCGTCAGAATTCGCCATTGAGAGAGAGGGGAAGGGACGGGCAGAGAGAAAGAGAGAACTGGAGCTCTGATACCAAACTGAATAATGGCGCTCAATCACTGACTTCCATTTCAGGTGTCTCACATACATATACGATCGTGCATGAGATCGTGCCGTTGAGGGCCTGGCCACTCCGCTACTCTAGCACCGTCCAATACTTATCTATGCTAAAGACTAGGGGACATTGTTACAAGCCGTTACATACGTCTCATCTACAGCTATACAGAGAGAATACTTCAACACGTACCAAATGTTATTGTTCTCACGATATAGACAAAATTTAATAAACAAAAAACCATAGAAAATCGGACAAGGAAAAGGAGAACCCGAGAAGAACTTAAAACCCATGTGAAATCGACTCGTCGCAAAAAAAATGATACTGAAAGTGTAGGTACAGATCATCAAAACAAGAGAAAAATATTCCAAACCTCGATTCCTCTCAAGTCTCTAGGAAAAGGAATATGTTCGAGGAAGTAGCAAGGGATCGCCCCGACACCCACAGAGACTAACCCAAGTTCTTTTCAGTTATTTCTTTACAATCTTATTTTGTTTTATGTTGCCATTACATAGTATTACTCCATAATCTCACGCATCGTTTCGAATGATGTTGATGCTACACACTGTAGTCTGGAATCCTCTTATTCCTTTGTATGGAACAATCTCTAGATTGTTATTCTTCTAAAGAGCATGGAGAACCCTATTTCTAAAGTGGAGGAGAAGACCATGTTTGCTGTTATTTCCAACCCAAGTGATTTTTTTTTAAGATGTGAGGGAATCTATGTCATGTGCTACGAAGGCCTCTCGAATTTGTTCTACGGTAGAAGCTTTGAACGTAGACCCGGATACAAATCTTTCACTCACTGAAAAGTGAAAACCTGTGACTATATCGTCCTGAAGACGGATGCGACGGGAAGAAGTGGCATTTAGAAGTGTTGCTGACTTTACATTTAGGTTTCGGCATAACAAAGCTTTTTGGACAATTATCCCCCACCCCTCTCCCGTTGCCGTGATTCATATAACACGTTCGGTTATCAAAAGAGACAGAGTTGATGGTCTTCCTCGAAATATCTGTCGTTGCTGTTGTTTCTTTGTCATTGGCGGCATGGAGGTTTTAATTCAGGCAGTGTCATGAATTGTGTTCGTTGATACTTGATACTGCCACAACTGAGTTTGCTACGGAGTACTTTTTTTCTTCTTCTTTGAGCCGCCGGTTACACTTGAAATTGTCATGTCGAATGTGTGCCATGAATTGTTTTGAGATTTCTTAGAACTTTTATTGTGTGTTTTCGACATGGGGTGGAACCATTGGTAGAATAAATTCTAGATGTAGATGGTTTCTCGCAAGTGGTGGCTGGCTCGTTTATTCGGTTGATGGGTTGTCTTTGTTTTAGAGAAATTATTTAGTTGTCTTAGGTAAACCTCATTCCATTTATTTATTTGTAGAGAGGTAAGAGCATCTTTAGGCGTCTCCCCGATGAGGCTCCCGGCAGCCGTTTTTTTACATCCGGACGGCGTTATTCGGTCCAGCCGCGCCCCCGGCTCCTCGTTTTCTCCCGGATTCGGCCTTTCATCCATCTGGAGAGCCCAGGCCATCCCCGGCCCCCCGAGGTGCGTTCGGGGACTCCGGACGAGAGAAAAGCGGGGACGGGTCCGCTCTGTCGGCGAGAGAACACACGAAACCCACCACTTTGTCGTCGCAAATCCCCCTCCTCTCCCGTTGCTCTCTCGCCGTCGGCACCACCCCTCGCCAATCCACCGGCCGGTTGCCTCAACTCCGCCGTTCCTCCACCCACGGGCCTCTTCTTTGTTGAACTGTAACGTTTATTTGTAAAAATAAGCCAAATGTTAGCAAAACTGGTCAAATTCGTCGAACTATATTTGATTTTGGACGTTTCTAGGGACGTTTTTTTTTCTCAAAATCGCCGAACACCGGGTGACTACTGGGCAGACGGCTGGAACTTCGGCGCTCCCCGGTCGAAACTTTCGTTCAATTCGGCGCTATTTAAAGCTGAATTTAGCCGTGGCAAGCGCTAACGGCTGGAGATGCTCTAAATTTTTGCGTTTGGGGCATGGCCCTATGAGAATGATCGTACGTAGCTACCAGTCTACCACCACGGAAAACTTCAACACGACCTGATTTTATTTTGGTGATCATGTCAACACGATGAGATGACAAACGGAAAAAATGGTGGACACACGGTACTTTGCCCGTAAGCAAAACCACCTTCCACGGCACGCGCACCTGCCTCCCTCAAATAGCGACGACGAGGCCCCTTCGTCTCCAGCGAAGCAATTTCTCTTCTTCCTCCCACCGCTTTCCCCTCAATCTTTCCCCAAGATTCCACCCTCAAAAATTTCCGATCTCCCGATGCGCAACTCCGGCGCCACCGCCGCCTCGGCACCTCCCGCCGGCATGTACGGCTCCTACGCGGCACCGCCCGCCTCCTCCGGCGGCTACGCCAAGATCCCCACCTACCCGACCCCGCCCTCCTCCTACCCCAACCCAACCCACGTCCCGCCCGCATCGCCCTCGCCCTCCGCCCCGGCCCCGATCCAGGACCCGACGGCGCCGCCCTCCTCGCTCGCCAAAGCCGCCGAGCTCGTCACCCGGTTCCGGGAGCAGGGGTACGCCCTGGTGGCCGCGCGCCGGCCCTGGGGCGAGGTCTTCCGCACCCCCGCCTTCTCCAGGCCGCCCAACCTCGGGGAGGCGGTGGCGCGGATGCGCCGCAACGCGGCCTACTTCCGCTCCAACTACGCTCTCGCCATCCTCGCCGCCGTCGCCGCCTCGCTGCTCTGGCACCCGGGCACGCTCTTCGCGCTCCTCGCGCTCTGCGCCGCCTGGTTCTTCCTCTACTTCGCGCGCCCGTCCGAGCCGGGCCAGCCGCTCCGGATCCTCGGCACCGAGTTCGACGACGGCACCGTCCTCGCCGCGCTCTCGGGCGTCACCGTCGTCGCGCTGCTCTTCACCGACGTCGGCTGGAACATCGTCGGCTCCGTCATGATCGGGGTCGCCCTCGTCGCCGCGCACGCCGCGCTCAGGTCCACCGACGACCTCTTCTTGACCGAGCAGGAGGCCGCCGGCAACGGGATCATGGCCGCCGGCATCAGCGCCGCCGGACCCATCTTGCCCACCTACGTCCGCATTGCTTGATTCTGTGCAGCTTTGGCGTGGTGTGATGGCGCCCAAGATTTGGTACTACCATATCTTTTCAGCGTTCTTGGTGTTTTTGCTTGCAACTGCCTGTCCATTATCTGTTATGTATAGCACAGTACCTACTTGTTCTTCCGTGGACATGTAAAAATTCTAGATTGGCTTGTCATTAATTTTAGACTCATTGTAATGTGTGCAATCATACTATGAACATATACTGCTGTTTTCTTGTTGAGTTGGCAATTGGTACTGTCCATGTTTTTCATTTGTATAAAGCTGTTATGTTGGTAATATTGTCATCCCTTGATGCTCTTGTTTGTGAATTTAGTAATTCTACACCCAGATGCATGAAACATAGAATGTGAAGTTTCTAGGATTTATGTCCTCACAATCCTTTGGAATTCCTCCTAGCATGGCAATCCAACCATATGTTTCTTTACATGGTAATGCAAAAGATGCCATCAACACCACTTCTGCCCTGTCTCACATATCACATCAGTTCAATGCACACAGACGTTTCCTTTTCTTTGCATTTTTCTGTATCTCATATGGCCCATAATGATTTGTCCCACTGGAATGTTGAAATCATCTTTGTTTCTTGGTTCTCTTCTTGAGATGATATGTAATCATACTATGAACATATATTGTTTCCTCTCAATTGAGTTGGTATCTGGTGCCGTGAATCCGTGATGTGTTTCATACATAAAACTCTTATTATCTTGATAAGAGCCATGCCATCTGATTCTTTACTTCGATAACCTGTAATTGATGTTTTTATGCAGTTTGTTTTGTGAATTTTGTAACTCGTTACACCCAGACATATGAATCTAGTATTATCTCTTTGTGCTGATTGAGACATATTGTGTATAGCCTGAAGCCAGGATACAGGTCTCCACAATCGATCATTTGTAATGCTTCTAGCATGCCAACATCCACCTATTCCTCTACATGTTACAGTGCCATGTTAGGTTGCAGACTATGCTATCAACACCTCATTTAGCCTGTTGTACAGATTGCTTTAGTTGAATGCATATAGCTGTTTCCTTTTCATTTGCATATTTTTTTGTATCGGCCATGACCCATAATGATGTTGGCTCACTGGAAAGCGGAAATCATCTTCGTTTCATGGTTCACTGGAAATTATATTCTTGCGAAGATCTGCAATGATGATGTTCATTGCATCGAAAGTAAGAACGGTGAGATTTGTTCAGAATAGGGGTACTTCAGCACACCACACACACAGTGCATCGAAAGTAAGAACGGTGAGATTTGTTCAGAATAGGGGTACTTCAGCACACACAACTTTCCTGTAAGATCGGATTGCCTGGAGAAGAGTAAAGTCATATCAGTCCGCTCATCGTTTTGCTCCCTTTTCCTACTAGCTGGTGCGAAGGCAGAGGATCCTCAGTTCACCATGATATCTGTGAGCTTTTTGCTGATTGGCATCAGATCAAAGGTGATTGAAAGATTGTTTGATTTTTACTCGATTCACGTTTCAAACACAAGCATATACGGAGTATGATTTGTATTCTGGGCGTGACTTGCGTTCTGCATTTGGTGTATAAGGTGTATATCTGCGATTCACAAGGAAGCAGGGTAGTTCCGTGGTTGGTTACTTGGTTGTTGCTTCCAGTTTATTTCCGCAAAATGAAGCTCCCTTTGTGCAGCTATGTCCTTTTGGACGCTGCAAGTAACCCAAGACCAGATCCAGTATTTATATATATATATATATATAAACACAAGTTTCTTACTTTAGCTAAGAGCGGAACTGCATTGCATACGCACATTTGCTTAGTTCCTTGTGCTAATTAAACAGGGAGAGAAAAGGGACACCTGTCGACATCGTCGGAACAAAGCTATGCTTTCTTGGATTATGACATTTCCACCTGGGCACGGAACTTTTTTCCGGATACCTCTTCGTCTCCTAGGCGACTCCTAGGCGATTAGGGTTTCTAGTGAAACCTGAAAGCGCACGGCGGCTGCTGCCGGGGCGAATCATCCATCTGCTCTCCCCAAGTCCGTCGTGGGCGTTCTGCCGATGGCGGGACGAGCTGCCGATCAGGGGGGTCACAGAGCGGGGAAGGAACCAGCGTTGGGGGAGACGATCGACGAGAAGATTGGCCGGCTGAAACTCACCGAGGCCGAGTCCAAAAAACTGGTCATTGATGATCGTGAGGAAGGTTCCACACCCTCATGGTCGTTGGTAGGGAAAGTACTGTCCAGGAAGGTGTTCCATATCAATACTATCTCGGCGATCTTAAGGCCGGCGTGGGGGTATCCTAAGGGACTGCTGTTCCGGGATGGAGGTACCAACATGTTCGTTGCAAAATTTGTGACGGAGCGTGATCGCGATCGAGTCTGGGAGGGCTCGCCATGGACGGTCTCAAAGCAAGCTTGTATCCTTGTCAATTTTGTGGATTGTCAAAGGCCTGCTGAGATTCGTTTTGATAAGCTGCTGATTTGGGTACGGGTTCTGAACCTGCCCTTCAATCTGCTAAATGCCACATGGGGTGCAAGGATTGCAAATGAAATCAGTGATTAAACAAGGGCTCACTTCTGGTGGTTTCTTGAGGGCGCGGGTTTGGATTAAGGTTGATGTTCCACTGCGTCGATGCATAGCTATAGATTCCTCAAGGAGGGAGTCTTGCGACTGGTATGAGCTGGAGTATGAAGATCTACCATATTTTTGTTTCGCCCGTGGCTTGATCGGACACGCAGATATCTTCTGTCCCAACCCAGGTGAACGTGATGAACAAGGAGGCTGGCCTTATAGTCCTTCTCTCCGAGCTCCGGACGATGTCAAGACCAAGAGACAGTTTACGAGTTCCTGGAACAATAACATGGGCTCTAGGGACAGTCGATCAACTAGTAATGCTGAACAGGGACCACATGTCCCTCCTCCCAACCAGGGAGTTCAGGGGGGATGGGGAGATGGTTCTGGTAGAGGGCGTGGCGGTGGCAGGAACAGGGGTGGACCGGTGAACAGGCAAGTATATCGCCGCTTGGAGATGCAACCGACTAGAACCGTTAATGGTGGGGGAATGGATGTTGACGGTCAGCTAGTCGTCTTTGATCGAAATGCGGCTGGGGCAAAGCGAGACTCGACAGAAGATCCACGGACATGGGAAGAAGCAGCCAGCCCTGAGGCAAAAAATCCGAAAGGAAACCCTTCGGACTCTGAAAACTTGGCGACAGCTGCAGAGCAGCTGCGCCAGTCGCAATGAGTTACCTAAGCTGGAATGGCCGAGGGCTTGGGAACCTCGTGGCCATTCGCGAGCTTCGCAGCATTGTGAAGCAGTTTGGTCCCAAAATTGTCTTCGTTATGGAGACAAAGATAAGCAAGCAAAGGGTAGAGAAGCTAGCTAGCAGACTCGGTATGAGCGGAGGTTTTGCAGTTGGCAGTGATGGCCTGAGTGGCGGCATCGGGATTTTTTGGTCAGTGGATGTGGTTGTAGATGTAAAGAGCTACAATGTTAACCATATTGACGCGATAGTGACACCAACGGAGGGAGATTTGACTCCATGGCGGTTCGCGGGTTTTTATGGAGAGCCGCAGAGAGAGAACCGACATCTGAGTTGGACTCTGCTGCGACGGCTCAGGCACTCCGAAGTTATCCTTGGCTATGTATTGGTGATTTCAACGAAACAACCTCTGGCCTAGAACACTTCAGTGAGCATGATGGGAAGAATGACAAATGCGGAACTTCAGAGAAGCAATCGATGATTGCAATCTTCAAGATCTTGGCTACAGAGGTGTTCCATACACATGGGATAACAAGCAGCTGGGGTCAGCGAATGTTAAGGCGAGGATCGACCGAGCACTGGCCAATGAGGCTCTTTTACTTTTGTACCCGGTGTTCAGGGTGCAGCATCTCTCGGCCATTGAGTCGGATCATTGCTTCGTGTTGGCTACGCTACAGAAGCAAGTGATGAGGAAGTCACACAGCGGACAACATAGTTTTCGCTATGAAAATGTGTGGCAAACGCACCATGAGTATGATAAAGTTATCTCGGACATGTGGAGCGCATCGTCGCGAGTACAAGGGCAGCAGGGACTTGACAACTCACTAAAATAGATGCAAACTGGCATGAGCTCATGGGGTACTAAGACGTTTGGTAACTTCAAACATAAATTGTCAGTGTTGCGAAAAGACCTTGAGCGGCTTCGCCAGTGCTCAGTCCATACATGTCCATCCCATGAAGAGAAAAAGCTAACGGAAAAGATCAAAGAGGTGTTGTACCAAGAGGAGGTGTGGATTCGCCAGAGATCGAGGGTCATGTGGCTTATGGCTGGTGACAGAAACTCAGCATACTTCCATGCTCAGGTAGCGCAGCGCAAACGACGAAATAAAATTACTGCGTTGCAGAGGAGCGATGGAACTTGGTGTGGGGATGCAGTTTCAGTAGGGAGGAAGATACAAGATTTCTACACTGACCTGTATTCCTCACAAGGTGTACCAATTATGGGTGAGGTGCTTGACCTTGTCCCATCTACGATTGTAGAGGAGGTTCAAACAAAGTTAGATGCCGAATATACTGCCCGGGAAGTTAAAGCTTCCCTTTTCCAGATGCACCCATCCAAGGCACGGGGTGTGGATGGCTTCACAACAGGCTTCTTTTAGCGGTAATGGGATCTTCTGGGTTCAGACATTGTGGCAGGTGCTCTAGAATTTCTTAATGGGGGAGAGTTGTTACAAACCATCAATGATACAGCCATTGTTCTTATACCCAAGGTAAGGAACCCACAGTCCATTACCCAGTTTAGGCCTATCTCTTTGTGTACAGTGTTATACAAGATATGTGCCAAGGTTATTGCAAACCGTATGAGACCTGAATTAGAAGATCTAATCAGCAAAGAACAAAGTGCTTTCGTCCCTGGTCGTCTCATCACGGATAATGCACTCGTTGCTTTTGAATGTGTACATACCATGAAGAGGAACAAGAGAGGCAAGAAAGGCATGTGTGCTGTCAAGTTGGACATGATGAAAGCGTATGATCGCATTGAGTGGCCCTTCCTTGAAGCCGTGATGCTCAAAATGGGGTTCCCATCAAGGATGATGCATTTGGTAATGAAGTGTGTCAGATCTGTCCGGTTCTCGGTGAAGGTAAATGGAGAGCTCCAGGATCAATTCATGCCGACACGTGGACTGTGACAAGGTGACCCTATGTCGCCATATCTGTTCCTACTGTGTTCGGAGGGCTTCTCAGCGCTCCTGAAATATAATCCAGGGTTTGTGGATCGTGGGCTGAGGGTATGTCATCGGTCCCCCTGGATCACGCATCTCTTATTCGCGGATGACATCCTTATCTTCATCAGCGCGACAGTTCAAAGTGCGAGCCGGCTGAATGCAATCTTGAACATCTATAATGAGGCATCTGGGCAGCTAGTTAACCGAGCCAAGAGCTCGGTGTTCTTTTCCCCATGTACTGACGAGGACACTCGGGAGGCCATCAAGACTGGATTAAACGTTGATGTCGAGGCTTTCAGCGAGAAGTATCTCGGGCTCCCGACCTCAGCAGGAAGCTTGACAAGTGAGGTGTTTGAGTATATTGCAGATAGTATGAAAGGGAGTGTGAACGGATGGGCGGAGAAGCTGATGTCTTTCGCTGCCAAGGAAACCTTGATTAAATCTGTTCTCCAAGCTAAGTCTACCTACATGATGAGCTGTTTCAATCTGTCCAAAGGAACTTGCAGCAAAATCTTCTCGATTATGGCAAAGTTCTGGTGGGGCGGGTGTTTAGACAAGAAGTCCATGCACCGGCTTGCATGGGATAAGATTGCCATTCCGAAGGGTGATGATGGCGGAATGGTCTTTAGAGATATGGCTGCTTTTCACCTAGCTCTTCTCGGAAAGCAGAGGTGGAGGTTGATGTCATCCCCGGACTCGCTGCTGGCCCAAGTACTGAGAGGGCGTTACTACCACAGTGGTGATTTCATGAACGCCACAGCGCCACAGACGGTGTCGCGTACCTGGCGAGCAATTCTAGCAGGCCGCGAGGCGCTGTCGCAGGGTATAATAAGGAGAGTCGGTACAGGTGAGAGTATCTCTATCTGGGAACATAATTGGATTCCTAGCTCAAGTTACTCTTCGTCCTTTATTTCGTCCAAATGCTGCCCTAGCTGAGATGGTGAGTGAATTGATAAATCAGGACTCTAAGCAATGGGATATGCAGAGTTTAGCCGCCAATTTCTGTCAGACTGCTATTGATCGAATTATTCAAATTCCACTAAGCACAAGAGCAGATGACGACGACTGGCTGGCTTGGGCCCATGAAAGGTCGGGCATCTATACGGTTAAATCTGCCTACCGCATGCTTGTATCTCGGGCAGGAGAGGCGCAAGCACGTCCTCATAGGGTCAAGGGGACCTGTGGAAACGGTTATGGAGTTTGAAGGTAGTACCGAAAGTGCGAGTTTTTTGGTGGCGGGTTATGCGAGGCATTGTGCCGGCTACTCAACCCTCACCAGGCGGCATGTCAGAGATAATAGCACTTGCTCGGTATGCAAGACTACCTCAGAAACACTACTCCATGCTCTTGCTGAATGTCATCATGCTAGAATGTTTTGGACACAGGCAAGAGATATTCTGAATGTTAAATTACCTAAGGCTACACCCGGTTACATGGGCGGCTGATATTTTGACTGAATCATGGTGGTCACCGGAGGAGAGAGCAAAGGTGATAACGGTTATGTGGTCTATCTGGTCATCGAGGAATAGATGGACGCACGGTGAGAAGGGTTTCAACCCAGCAATAGCAGTTGGAGCTGTGCGGGAGACTCTGCTAGAGCTGGAGCTCCCTCAAACAAATGTTTCCCAGGTTGGGAATCAGCCTAAGAATTCATGGCATAGACCAGACACAGGAGTGATCAAACTTAATATGGATGGTACTATTAACAACAAAGAAAGCGTGGCTAGAAGTGGCGGTGTAGCGAGAGACGGCGAGGGGATTTTCAGAGGCGCTTGGTGTAAACCTTACCCTGGGATCGTCGATCCGTTGACGGCGGAAGCTCTGGCTCTACGTGATGGCGTGATATTTGTTCAAGCTCGCAACTTCCGACAGGTTGTTTCTGAAACTGACTGTTCGGAGCTTGTGAGGCTTTGGGATTCTAGGAGGATGAATAAGCCAGTAATTTCTCCTATCCTTGACGAAGTTAGTATCTTAAGTTTAGGTTTTGAGAGTTTTTCTATTAGGTGCGTTCGTCCAACAACTCAGCTCATTCTTGTGCACGTTATGCATGCATGAGCAATATGGCTGAGGATTGGGTCGACGTTAGTCCAGTTTTTTTCAGAACAGCCTTCGTGCTGATTGCAACGTTTGTGAACTAAGTTAATAAAGCTGCAGTGTTCTAAAAAAAAAACATTTCCACCTGGGCCAGTTTGGCTTCTCGTTAGCTGGACAGCCACTGTCGCCATAACGTGTCCTAGGACTGCAAGTCTACAGCTACACAGGCAGAAACTTCGTGTGACAGCTGAAATTTTGTACAGCTTCTTTCTTCATGAAGAATACGAGGTTCGAGCTGAACACAAGCAATTTGTTTGTATGAAAACCAGTTTATCTCGTTTGTTCGTACAATGCAATCGGCAGAGGGTTATTGCTGAAGTTTGGGTTCTTTCATGCGAAATTGTTGTGTTACTATAACCATTTAGGAGCATCTCCACCGGCATCCCTCATAATGTCTCTGAACCTCTCCAAAGATTGTTCGGCGGATGCCCAACGGCGCCCCCCAATCGACTGGCCCTATTCATTTTGGCACATTTTCTTGGCATTTGACTATTTTTTTTTCTAATATCAGTTATTTTTTTGCTTTACTAGTTTTTACCTGGCAAAGAAAAAACGCAAAAATATGTAGCCATAATCAAAGCATTGGTCACCAAAATCATGGTTGACCACCAGGTTCGGCTGCCAAAATCTCACCAGTCCTAGCATCACGAGATAAATGGAAACCAATCTTGGCCCTCTTAAGATTCCTCCACAAGCTGCTCAAACCAAAGCCTTGGTCTTCAAGTCCATGCTGCTAGTGTCGGTTGTCAAGATCGTCGCCTCCTCGGCCATTTTTGGGTCCCTTGCAATATTTGGGTCCGAATCCAGTTTGATCATCTCAGTTTCAACCTTTGCTGCTTCAAGCCTAAAGCTTATTCATGACATGCATATGTATGTACGATTTTTTTAAAAAAAAACAAGTGTAATTTCTTTTTAAAAAAATCCAGCGCATTGTTGCTGGGATGCATCAAGTCCTCGTTCGATCCATGTCTCGTTTGTTGATTTGTTGGTGGAAAGATAATATCTTGGAAGAATTTATCTAGAGATATGTTGCACGCATCCTGGTTATTAGGGCATGTACAACGGGTGACATCAACTTTCCCTTCCGATTGCCACAATGTATTTTTTGCTTAATTGGAGAAGAGAAAATAAAGAAAAAGAAGGCTGTCTTCCGATTATTTTCACAATTGTACCATGTGTCTTCCCTTATCAACATAATTTTCTAAAATAACTTAATCAATTTCTAATAATTGCTAGAGATGATAATAAAATATAATGCATTGTAGCACTTATATTTATTATCTTTTGTAGATGACACGAACTTCTAGGAGAACACGTGTCTTCTCTAGCACTGTGCATGCCCTTACACTCTGCTAACATTATCACACCGACACAGTAGAAGCTAGAAAGTGTCTAAATGGAGGGTATTTATCTCATACGTTTTGATATCTAGTGCTACTCCAATCCGCGATAAGTGCCGTGGTTTTAGTTCAAATTTAAACTACGACTTATTATCGATCAATGTAGTAATAATATTTTCTTGTGCACAAAATACTCCCTATATAATCTGGGGAAAGATCCAGTGTACCACACTTCAAAGTTCAAATGCTACTTTGATATCACTCTTCAAAATTCAAATTTACAAGTATCTAAAAAATTCAAAAAAATATCACGAGTATTCACAAGAAGTGTCTGTATAATCTCTAGGGAACGAAATCCTAATACGTATAGAAAATGAAAAAAAGACAAGTTTATATTGAAAAGTGTCATTTGCACTTTTGTCTTCTTGTGACTCTATTCAAATTAGATTTGTCTTTTTTTTGTTTTTCTTAGTGTATTTCGAATTTGGTTCTGATTTCTTCGGAATTGTAAACACACTTCTTGTGAGCACTCACATATTTCTATTGAAATATTCAGACAATTTTAAATTAAAATTTTCGAAAATAATACCATGGTAGCATTTGAAGTATGTGATCACTAGATATTTTCCAATACTAGCTGGAGGGCGTGCCTCGTGAGCAAGTCGAACCGAGAAGAGTGATATGTGGCTCCAGATAGCTGGGTGCAACTGGCCAGATTTACAAAAGGCCAGGAACGGCTACTGGTTACCACTAGGCTAACGGCACAGGGCATCAAACTATATTTTACCAAATAAAAATCACTCTACTCAGCTATACAAGTATTCTACTTGTACTGCTGCAAAACCGTCACGTACACGTACGCATGCACAAGAACACATTAAGAAAATTCGTTCTGTTTGGATAAAATTCTCGTCCGAAATGTGAAATGCATATTCGGGGAGATAAGGTAAAATCTCCAGATGTATACTGCTAAGCCTAACCTCTTTCTTTCGCCCGCTCCTTACACGGCCCATTCGGCCCAAAAATGGTAATGCAAATATTGCTAGAATGACTGACTATTGTTGGAACTAGAACCAAACTGTTTCTTTTCAGTTATACCCTTACAGCCTAGGTGTTGCAGTAGCATCGGAGGGTGGTTGTCACGGACTTCGTCTTCATCATGCAGCAGAGAGACAGGGCTGCCGGGCGCCGGCGGTAGCTCAGCTCCATCACGAAGTCCTTTGCCGTGCCGCCCACCGTAGCCCGGACCTCCTGCTTCGGTTTGCTGCTCAGCCACTGTTCAAGTAGTTGATGTAGTGTTGTTGAAGGGCAGATTGGCCACCACTCATTGCATAGGATCTCCAACTGCACATGCAGAGAGGTACACATGGATTAGACGAAAGAGCAGATTCAGCATTGTCCATATATACATACAGGAAAATAGGACAGGATGAATCAGCGAGCTTAAATAGTGATACATATTTTGGGAGCTTTGCAACAGAAAATGATGCAAATAGATCGTATGTCACCATCCAAAAATAATCTACAAATGCAGCAAACTCCAGTCTAACAGGTAACTGTATTTTCATTGGTTGATGATCTGATACTTCAAAAGCAAGCACCTCGACAAAAGGCCAAAGACTTTCCACGGGTTTTATCGAGTGACAACAATCAAAATGAAATTACAAAGACATCTGAAAGGCTTACAAATGATGCACCTAAATCTCATGTCACCATCAAAATCTACCAATGCATCCTGGTGGTTTCTTTACTGTAAATCGGAGGGGACATATAAAGGCTCACCTTATCATCACTTTCTAGCTCAAGTTTCTTTGTAATGTAGGTCAGGATGGACGAGACCTGCACACTCCTATCTCTGAAACAAGCAGAAAAATCATATTGAATTGAATATATCAAATTCTTGCAATCTAGTTACATGTTAGTAGATCAGGAAAAACTAAATTGCTGGTAGGGAAGACTAAACAAACAACATATGATTTTCAAATGAAACACTTCCCCATTGATAATAAAATCCCCGAGAGCGTTGTTTTTCTAGGTACTTCCCCTTAATACTTTTATTTAAAAAATTCTTACTCATACCAGGGCAGAGTTGTTACTAGTACAAAACATAACAAACACACTAAGTCATCTAAAGCTGGGTAAGTATTTCCAGAAATATGTGCTACAAATAAGAGGATGGTAAGTATGGGAAGTCTCAAATATTCTAGAAGTCAAAGAAACTGCAAGATTAAAGTGAAACTCACTTAATTCTCAAGTTCATATTTGGTATCTGAGGCAGCAGTTTATCTTGTAACCTGCAAAACAGTTTAATTTTGATGTGAGGAATAAAAACATTTAGTCCATGAGAATCTATAACTATTGTACACTGCAATCTTACTGGTTCGGCGAAGTAACTAGTGACAACCAGATTGGGGTAGTTATTCCATCATGCAAAGAACCAGTGCTTGTGTTACCAACCACTTCCTGCCTAGGATTTGCTTCTGGGATTTTCTTCAGATTATCCTCCGTGGTTGTTTTATTCGAATGCGCACTCAGCTTTAATCCAGCAATAGCCAGTTTGTCTACTGTGCCATCTTTCCTTGTGGAGAGTTTACCATTTGTGCTCATAGTTCTGTCCTCCTTGGCGGCAGCGTTAAGTCTTTTAAGACTTAATCTAAGCGATCTCTTCCCGCTTGCCGCGACCAAGTTGTGTAAGGGTTTCTGAAGCTTTTCATTGTCAACTGTCTCGCGATTTTTTCCATCTTCAGAGGATGGCTGGTTTGAGGCTACTATATCTGCATTAATCTGTTTGGGATGGAATGTGTAGTTAGAATAAATAAATGTTACAAGATAATGGGCATCACATTTGCGCACGAAATTATGCATTGTTAAGCACAAATCTGATAGTTCTTTAGTAGTACCTGCGTTTTATTTGCAGATGTTGTCATCTTGGTAGACTGTGCTGCTGAGGTTTTCTCAGTCTTGTGATCGCGGCCTTCAGAATTATTTAGTAATCTCATGGTTCCATTATCAATGATAGAAGAGAGATGGGAGGTGGTTGCCCTTCTTGCAGCTTTGGTCCTCTGTCCTGTTAGACTAGTATGCGTTGCTGTCTTCTGGGTTTCAACTACCAAAGAAGAAAGGGACCTCTCTTTTCTCTTTGCTGGCGATGTAATAGTTGGAACCTTAGAAGCAGCAGCTTCTGTCTTAAGTGGAAACACCTTATTCCTGATACTTTGAAGATTGAGATCAGGCCTTCAAAGATGGAAACGATTAATCATGTCAGGTAGCAGCATATAGTTGAGTACTTGAGTCGAGATCGCAAGAAAAAATAAATGAAAACAGATAAGTGGCTGGAACACTAAACTTTTGCTTCACAAGACAAGTTAGCATGCATATTATAGCCAATGCTATAAGACAAGATAACAATATAGCAGGCAGTTAGCACGAGGGGCCCTGATGGCTGTTATAACTTAGATTTATATATGGTAGAATTTATAGGAGTTTAGTGACAAGCTGGTATATTCTCAACTAGTAACCACAAGAAACTACTTTCAATTCAAATGCGTATAGATAAATGTCCTTAACAAAAAAAAATGTTTACTACATTTTTCTGCAAGATAAAGGTAGAAAATGAGCAAATCTGCTGCAACTGTGAATAAATGTTGTGTGTAAGCACGTTGATCTACTGAAATGTACACATTTAAAATGCAGCATCTTGAAGAAAAGAGAATTGACAAGTTAAAAAAATGTTATACAGATAAACCTTGGTATTAAACATAACTTACCTGAGTTTCTCTTCAGGAGCAACACCAAGATAAACGTTGCATACTGGGCAGGAGTCGATCTCTTCATCATCTATTTTCTTCATAATACACTCCCGACAAACTGCATACAAAAGGATGGTCACAAGAGGAACTCTAGAGACAAGCATGCTAGTTGGAGATTTGATAGAACTGAATTTATGTGCTTGACACATCAAAACTTAATTGGCTGTAATTAGCAAGTATCATAATGAAATAGAGTAGATGTTTGATTTCATCAATTTTGAGAGCGCATTTTTCTTGAAAAAAAAATCCTCGAATTTTTTTTGAGTGCACAGCAACATCACTATACTTATGACGCAGAAGCAGTGCGAGGCTTATGATAAAGAAATGTAATTTACATAATAGAGAGATCACCTTCCCGCCCCCTACATCAAGACATACACAGATTTTATTCAAGAATATGAAGCCCGGATTTCCACGCTATTCTGAAAGGTGGGAGTTCTTTCACGTTTCAAAGTATCATGGTGGGGAATGAAAACTTCAAGCGTGGATGTATCTGGCGAGTTGGAGACAGATAGCAAATAAATATTTGGGAGGAAGCTTGGATACCCACAATACCCACTAGTAACTATGGTAAATGATTTGATAAACCCAGTGACTAAATACAGAGATGAGGAATTGATAAGCAGCTTGTTCTGGTTGATGCTAACCGAATAATTGAAATACCAATAGCACCGCACGGGTATGGTCGTATGGAAGATTTTGTTGCTTGGTACGTTCAGACGATGGCATTTTCAGCATCAAATCAGCGTACCATGCAGAATGGGATTATGAGTTTGGCAGAAAAGAGAGAGAGTTTTGGGGATAGAAAGATCTAATATGGGTCATGTGTGGAAGAAATTATGGAAGCTAAATTTCCCTGCAAAAATGAAGATTTTCGGATGGAGGAATTTACATGGACTCATATGGTGTCTAGGAATTTTGGCAAACAAGCATATATCAACGACTAGTGGATGTCCTAATGTCCTATATGTTTGAGTGGGTGTGAAGATATCATGCATACTACGTGAAGCTGTGAATTTTGGAAGAGATTAATCGGCAATGGAATGAGCTGGAGCTGTTGCTTTGGAACACATTTTACGAACAAAAGGTGGATGTGAGCCTCTCAGAGGGATTAGCCTACCAAAGATTGTTTTAGCGGGTGTGTGGTATATTTGGTGGGAACGTCGTGAGCATGTCCATGGAGAAAATATTTGAACACAACATTACTAGGCTTTGGCAATTGGGGCACTATAGTGACAAATTATTGGAGACCAAGGAAGAATTCTTCTCAACAGAAGGAAGAGACTCACCCTATTCGAACTGCTCTTTGAAAGCCCCTGGACTCGGTCACCTGAAGGTATACTAAGACAATGCAGAATGAAGTTCTCTCTTCCTCCTGAAGGCTGCTATTTTCTATAACCCTAGCATTTTGGGACGATGATCCCTAGCTTTGTTTTACCTTTCTTGATAAACGATGCAGGTGTGTATAATTCTCAATAAAACTAGCCGAATGGCATTCCCTAAAGAAAACTCAAAACACTAGGGAAAATCCACACAAGTATCTGAATCCGGCACTCTGGCGTGGTCTGAAGTCTGAAGACATGCACCACCAAGATCTACATGTATAACTGAAGTTTGAAAGCTAGGCAGCCTGTGGATGATTTTTTTTCGAACCATGCAGGAGGTCTCCATGTCATATATATTAAGAAGAAGAAAAGACCAAGACAGGTCAAACTACAAAAACCATCCAACAACGACCCATTAACAACGACCACAAGAACAACATAGATACTAAAAAACTGAACCTAAGAAACCACTGCTTAGAGGATGAGACTTCAGACTCAGAGTGCCTCTGCGGTATGCTGGTGAGCATATTTTCCGTCAGGAAGGAGCAGCAGAAACTGAAAAACTGAACCTAAAAAACCATAAGAGCAAAACTACCGACGACCTACTGAAATGGGAGAAAACTGTCCTCCTTCAGACTAAGATACTAGAAGGAGAGACGACCGCCGCTTGCACAACCACACAGCCTTGCTTCACTCTTAATCAGGTCGATGATTTGTTGAATAGGATTGTAGGTATTTTCAAAATGCTCTTCCGTTCCTCTCTCTCCATATGCTCCACCAGTTGCGTAGAATGTAGATTCAGATTTGCTGCAGGGATGATCTGAGGAAAACAGATGTTCCCTTCTTCAGTCAACTTACAGTAGACGCTGCACGCAATGATCCAGATGCGAGAGGCTTCTTCTCTCTAGTAGTTCATACTCTTTCCCACACAATGAGCCATATGGCCATCTTGCAGATTGCATTTGCCGTGTTGCAAGAAATAGAGGCAGCAATACCTCGAACCGATTTTAGCAGAATAGGATCCTTTCGGATCCCATGACCAAAACCACACATCTTCCGTTTCCGGTGACCCTGACAACGAGACGCGTGCGCAAGCGGTGGTAGCCGTCGGACCAGACGATCTCACCGAAGTCGTACTGGCCGCGCGACAGCTTCGCCGGCGTGACGGCCAAGTAGTTGTCAGCCCTGCCACAACGCGGAGAGAACGTCAGTGCCGGCGGCCACACCACCACGCGCGTGCCCTTGGGGCGGACGACGGTGGCATGGTACACCTCATCCCTTCGGAGACCCACGTTCGTCACCGTCCGTTTCACGGTCGCCGCGGCGCCCAGCCCGGCGAGCACGATGGCAGGGTAGTTGAGCTGTTGAGGTCGTGTTGAGCGCTGGGGAGGGGAGCACCATCTACCGCACCTGTGCCTCCCTGTAGCCGACCCCTAGCGACACAGCAGAGATCGCAGCCGCCGGCGCCGACCACGAGACGCGCCCCCGGCTGCGCACGGTGAGCCCGGCGCGAAAGCTGCCGGCCACGGGAGGAAAGTAAACGCGAGGGCTAACACGCCGCGAGCTGGCCGCCATGGCCTGGATCTCAGGCACGCTACTAGAATGCGAGAAACTAACGTGAGAACGGTGGCGGCGCTCTTCCGGGACAGACCTGATCACCAGGGCACCGGAAGTCCGGAACACAGCAGAATCCGACACCAAAACCAAGGACGCCAACGCGACCTGACGTGAAACAATGATAGCAGCGCAGGCCCGGCAAGAAATTCTGACAGAAGCGCGTGGGGCGCAGACACGACAGAGTAGAAGGAAACCGGAGAGGCGGCGGAGAATCACAGAACGAAAGAACTTACATGTATGGAGGCACTCGGCGAAGGCGGAGGCCTCCCGAAAGAGGTCCTGGCAGAGCGGGCAGGTCAGGCGGTCGGCGAGCGCGCCCCGTGGCCGGCGTACCTCCCCCTTATAGGTATCCATCTCTCCCCGCCGCCGGCAACCACCGTCGACCACCACCTCCTTCTCTTGCCCAATCCTCGTCGGCCTCCTCCTCGTCAGGCCTGGAGCCGGGGAGAATCACGAATACGCGAGGCAAGGAGATGGCCTGAAGGGGTGGGCGAAGGCGGGGGCTGCAGGGGCGGCGGCGGCAGAGCTCCGGTGAGAGGCTCGGGGTCGGGGTTGGGGGGACCGAAGAGTGCCAACAAAATCTATTTGATAAATTTGGCCGTGTATAAATAGAGGCGGGAGGTGGCGATTTCGTGTGCCTAGCCTAGGACCGGGGCCCACCAGAATTTCTAGGGCTGGGTGTACACTCTCTGGTGTATGTATACGTTTCCCTGGTGTATGTATACACTCTCTGATCTACGTATTCAGAACAGTTTTTGTTTCCCAATTTTATTTCTTGTTCCTTACTTTTTTCTTCTGATAGAGGGCGCATAACTCTCGTGTTTGTAACTTGATACTCCTTCAATTTAGGTTTACAAATACATAACGTCGTTGCCAAGAATTACAGTCCCACGTCGGTGAAAAAGTGCGCACCGTGCATGACCTTGCTGCCCACGCTATACCGATTCGCTTGTGGTGTGCCCCCATTTCAGCCTTCCCGCGCACTAGTGCACTCAAAATTTGTTTGCATGCACGCGCGCCAAACCTGATTGAGAAGTCGGCGTTGCAATTAATGCCAGGATTGGCAACATGAGGAGAAAGCCCGCGCTAAATTGCTCAGTTTGTTGCGAGCTCACGCTTTAGGCCATCTGCGCTCTACTGCGTGCGAGATATGGTTTGGGAAGAATACATCTCAAAAGGCAGTTGCAAAACCTCAGTACTCCCATTTCGTTAGATGATTTGACCCTTGCAAAAAAAAAAGATTATTTAACTTAGCCATGACACCCATTTCGGATGAATAAAGGTCGCCTGTATTCTTTGAGATGAAAAATTGCCACGGAAGATCCTGTCGAGACTAGTGATCAGAAAGAAAAAAATCCCGTCGAGACTATTCCTAATAGCAATTAACTTCTAGCCAAAAATATTCGGGGAAGTAACTTATTTTGTCGTCGAGCTGGATAGATAAGATTTCTTCCTGGAAAATTAAAATGTACTCTATTAATTTCGTACAGTATCTCGTATGGTCGATGCCACCTCACTGGAATTAATAGGAAAGAAACACAATCTGCATCTGGGTAGATTGAGAAACATCGGGGCCCACTTTGCCAAGAGCTACCAACGGTTCGAGAGAGGGAGACATACTCTGTTACTCGTACTATGTTAGTGACAACGTGACGTCGGATAGTTCCGGCGTGATACGAGATTTCTTGCTCAGGGCATCATGGGTACTTTTCGAAGTATGTATGCCGATCTATGTACAATTTGTAGTCAGAACAGTTTTTCTCTTTTCTTTCCAAATTTTTTTCCCCTGGATTCCCCAATACGGCGGTCTAACACTATGTTGTTTCTAACTTTTTTCCGTCTTCTAATAAACATGCACATAACTCTAGTGTTCTATCCTATTGGGTTTACAAGCTCCAAAACCCCTAACGTCGGTGCCAAGGAATGTAGTATATATGTAGTATATGTCAGCTAGCGACGTGATCACCAGTGACGGACCCAGAAACTTCTCGAAGCCTAGCCACACGTGCTAAATATGTCAATATGGGGAAAATTACAACAAAAAGTCATGCAGCGCAAACATGGGTGCGGCTGAAAAACTTGGGCGGTTGCCTGGGCTCGAGGGATGCTAGATCCACCCTACGTCGCTCCGCTTGTTGTGTGTCCCCAACTTTAAAATAAGAGGCCAAGCACCAACCCTTGAAACGCTAGCTCTAATCTTGCGCTCCAACACGTCTCTGATTCACACACGCCGTGAGTGAAAATATGAGTCACTACAAGAAACGCAAAAAGGCTCGACGATTATATCCTATGCCGACAGCTTTTTCTTGGGGCTGTCGGCATAGGACCCATTGCTGGCAGGCCACCAGAATAGTCATGGGCACAAGATTGACATCGGCATAGAAGTCATGTGCCGATGACCACCGTCGGTACATGTTAGTCGTCGGCACAGCCAGGGACTCGTGGCACTTGGTGTTTCCGCCGCGACGGCGAACAAAAAGCCGTCGGCACATTTTTTTTCCTTTTTTTGCTCTACGCCCCCCCCCCCCCCCCAAATCGCCTTTCTAGTTTTCTAAAAAATATAAGAAAATGTTAGAGTTTTCAAAAAATAAAATCCTTTGAGAAGAACCATGTATTATGTGTTTTAGTTGTTCGAAAAATTAACAAACATGAATTTTGATATATTATGCAAAATGGCATCATGTTTTGGTAAACTGCTTTTCTTGTTGCATACGACCTCCCATGAAAACATTTTTTATATGAAAATGTATGTATAGAAAAAGTTACATTTGATTTTAACCGCCTACGACCATTTACCAATTTTTTAAATTCAGCAAAATCAAAAAGGAAATAGGAGTTTTTCATATTTTAGATTTTGATGAAAAAACAAAAACAAACATTTATTTTATTGTTTCATGATTTATTATTAAAATGCAATAATATATTTATTGGTTTTTTAGTCAAATAATTATTTGGAATTGGAATAATAAAGAAGTGTAATGCCATGACCCAAGGTTTAATAGGATTGATAGGATACTACTATCAAATGCCAAGGAAGCTCATCCGGAAGGAACAAAGAAGTTACGAGTGATGGGATGGGAGCAGTTTGGTGATAGGTAACCGAGTGGGATGTTTGACTACTATTAAGTAATTTGACATAATAGTAAGTATGCTTAGAGATTAAACTGTCAAAAAATTCAAAAAAATGCCTTGATTTTTTTTAAAAGAAATCATGATCATGTGTCGACGATCTTCCTAAGCTAACAGTCGTTAAGCCTCTGCCGAGCCCACCGGAGGGCTGTGCCGACAGCAGTGGCCATACAGATGGCCAAATAATAAGTGCCAAGAGAGGGTTGTGCTGATGGCTGAAGGGCCCTTGACTGGTTCCTCTAGTGAGTAGCACCAGGCGACACCTCTTTTAAGCATCGTGTTGTGGGTGATCTTACATGAGAACGTGACACCTGTTAAGCAATGCAATTTCGTATATGACCTGGTATAAAGTAGTACTCCGCCTAGACTCGTATAAGCTTTTGCACCTACCTCCAACGAGGTTACCGTTTCCGCCACAACCCACATATGTTGATATGGTATCAGAGCTTGCCTCTTCCATCGACATATAGCCCGAACCAATATTTTAGGGCACTGTCGTTGGACACCAACCGCTACTGCCACCACAGAATACTCCTGCCGCTGCTGTATCTCCGAAGTCACCGCCGCCGCATAACAAAATATCCTATAAACAAACTCCACCGTTGTGATCTCCTATTCGGCTTGGGCCCATTATTCGGCTTCGAATACATTCTTGGCTCTTCTGTGTGTCTTCTTTCAACCTGAGTAAATTGGAATTGGATCAAATAATTTAGGCCCAGTAATTAACTCAGCGTGTCTTTTTTCAACCTAAATAAATTGGCTCGGGGCCCAGTAATTTTCTCTGCGTGTCAGGACAATTTTCCTCTATTGTTTCTCAACTTTCCTTGTTGTTCCTAACATTTTTTTTTCTTATAGACGGCGCATAACTCTCGTGATGTAACTCTATACTCCCTCAATTAGGGGTTACAAACACATAATGTCGGTGCCGAGGAATAAAGTCCCATGTCGCCACACTACTGATCTCTCCTCATTAAGTCAAACCAATGAAAAAGTGCGCGCCATGCATGACCTTGCTGCCCACGCTACACCGTTTTGCTTGGTGTATGCCCCCGCTTCAGCCTTCCCGCCCTCTAGTGCTCTCAAGTTTTTGTTGCGTGCGTCAGGCCCGATTTAAAAGTCGGCGTTGGAATTAATGTCATTATCGGCAATCGGAGGAGAAAGCCCGCGTTAAGTCCATTCGCTTGTTTCGAGCCCACACCTTAGCCCTTCCACGCTCTACTGCGTGCGAGATTTGGTTACGTGCACCGCACGTCCATGCTCTTCGTGATTAAAATGTTGGCGTCACAATTAAACCATGATAGGCAGGTGGAGGAGAGAATAAAAACCCACAAATTTTTACGAGAACAAAAGTGTGTACCGTATTTTTATTTTATTTTTCTTTGGTTTAGTATAGAGCGGATGAAGTATTTGGAGAGAAGGCACACCAACAATATTTCAATTTGATTGGTTGGAAGAATACGTCCTAAAAAGCACATTTGTACTCCCATTTCGTTAGATGATTTGACCCTTGAAAAAAAAAAGATGATTTACAAAGGTCATCTGTATTCTTTGAGATAAAAAAATTAGCCACCGAAGATCCTGTCGAGACTAGTTCCCTAAACAAAACAAAAAATCCTGTCGAGACTAATCAGAGTAGCAATTAACTTCTTGCCAAAAAAATATTCTGGGTAGTAATTTATTTTGTCGTTGGCAGGACAGATAATACTTCTCCCTGGCAAAATAAAATGTACTCTATTAATGGCGTACCTCGTATAGTCGATGCCACCTCACTGGAAATAAAAAGAAGGAAACACGATCTAAATCTGGGTAGATTGCCATGAGGGTAAGAGCATCTCCACTTGTTTACCCTCCCCACGCCGAAATCCGGAAAAATTTATGTCCGGATTGGACGTAAATTTGGCGTGAGGAGGAGTAGTTTCCCAGCCGCGTTCTCAGGCGAAGAGGGCGATCTAAATTTGAAAAACGGAAACTTGACAAACTACGGCTTAAAACAATCGAATTTATACTAAATTGAATGATATTTACTATATAGAGGGCGAAGTTCATACATAGAGGCCGAATTCGACTATATTTCGAATTCGGCTAGGGGAATACAACTGTAAATATTAAAACACGGCGCTCTACATGCCGAAATGGCGGTAGAACACCGTGTAGTCCATGTCGCCGTCGCCGCCATCGTCGTCGGAGCCGTCGTCGTCGAACTGCGGCGGCACCGAAGCCGCCTGGCTGCTGCCTTGGCCGGCGTCTCCCCACCGGCCACTGGTGCGAGGCAGGGACGGCGATGGCTTGTACCAGTCGTCGTCCGAGGCTTCGAGGTCGACGACGGGGATGGCGGCGCCGGATGGAGGAGTCGCAGGCCGGCGGTAGCGTGTGACGTCCTCGAGGAGCCTCGCCTGCCGCTCCGCCTCCTCCTTCTCCCACTGCTCCCTCGACCAGGCGCAGGCCTGGTCGAGTGGCATGGAGTTCTCGGCGGGGACGAGGTCCTGGAGGGACCTCGCCATGATGGCCTCGAGGATGGCGGCGTCCTCGGCGCTTTTGGCCTCCTCCACCTTCACCTTCGCCGGCTTGCGCTTCCGCTCGCCGGAGATGTCGTGTTCGCGCTTGGGGCGGAGCCGTCCTTGTGCCGTCGAGGGCTCGCGGATGACGATGCCGCCGCCGCGCGCGAGGTTTGTAGGATAACGTTGCATAGAAAACAAAAATTTTCCTACCGCGAACACGCAATCCAAGCCAAGATGCAATCTAGAAGACGGTAGCAACGAGGGGGTATCGAGTCTCACCCTTGAAGAGATTCCAAAGCCTACAAGATGAGGCTCTTGTTGCTGCGGTAGACGTTCACTTGCCGCTTGCAAAAGCGCGTAGAAGATCTTGATCACGATCGGTTCCGGCGCCACGAACGGGCAGCACCTCCGTACTCGGTCACACGTTCGGTTGTTGATGAAGACGACGTCCACCTCCCGTTCTAGCGGGCAGCGGAAGTAGTAGCTCCTCTTGAATCCGACAAGCACGACGGCGTGGTGTCGGTGGCGGTGAAGAACTCCGGCGGAGCTTCGCTAAAGCTACGCGGGAGATATGGAGGAGAGGGGACGGCTAGGGTTTGGGAGGGGGTGGCCGGCCACTTCAAGGGGGGCGGCCAGCTTGTGGTCTAGGGGTGGTTGGCCCCCTCCCTTGGCCCCTCATTATATAGGTGGATCCCCAAGAGTTGGTCTCCAAGTCTTCGAATAAGACCCGAACCAAAAACCTTCCATATGGAGGGGAAACCTAGCCAAGCTAGGACTCCCACTAGAGGTGGGAATTCCACCTCCCATATGGGGGGGTGGCCGGCCCCCTAAGGGGGAGTCCACTTGGGACTCCTCCCCCACTATGGTTGGCCGGCCATGGAGGTGGAGTCCCATGTGGACTCCACCTTCCTTGGTGGTTTCTTCCGGACTTTTCTAGAACCTTCTAGAACCTTCCATAGAACCTTCCGCGACATTTTAATTCACATAAAATGACATCCTATATATGAATCTTATTCTCCGGACCATTCCGGAACTCCTCGTGATGTTCGGGATCTCATCCGGGACTCCGAACAAATATTCGAACTCCATTCCATATTCAAGTACTACCATTTCAACATCCAACTTTAAGTGTGTCACCCTACGGTTCGTGAACTATGCGGACATGGTTGAGTACTTACTCCGACCAATAACCAATAGAGGGATCTGGAGATCCATAATGGCTCCCACATATTCAACGATGACTTTAGTGATCAAATGAACCATTCACATATAATACCAATTCCCTTTGTCACGCGATATTTTACTTGTCCGAGGTTTGATCTTCGGTATCACTCTATACCTTGTTCAACCTCGTCTCCTGACAAGTACTCTTTACTCGTACCGTGGTATGTGGTCTCTTATGAACTTATTCATATGCTTGCAAGACATTAGACGACATTCCACCGAGAGGGCCCAGAGTATATCTATCCGTCATTGGGATGGACAAATCCCACTGTTGATCCATATGCCTCAACTCATACTTTCCGGATACTTAGTCCCACCTTTATAACCACCCATTTACGCAGTGGCGTTTGGTGTAATCAAAGTACCTTTCCGGTATAAGTGATTTACATGATCTCATGGTCATAAGGACTAGGTAACTATGTATTGAAAGCTTATAGCAAATAACTTAATGACGAGATCTTATGCTACGCTTAATTGGGTGTGTCCATTACATCATTCATACAATGATATAACCTTGTTATTAATAACATCCAATGTTCATGATTATGAAACTAATCATCCATTAATCAACAAGCTAGTTAAGAGGCATACTAGGGACTCGTTGTTGTTTACATATCACACATGTATCAATGTTTCAGTTAATACAATTATAGCATGGTATATAAACATTTATCATAAACATAAATATATATAATAACCACTTTTATTATTGCCTCTTGGGCATATCTCCAACAAGGTTGCTCGGCGCCGACCTGGAGAGCGACCTCGACGCCGAGCCGGAGGACGAGGAATTGGCAGCCATGCGTCGTGGCTGCCAGCTGCTTCCCCGGCGGCGGCTGGCCGATGCCCTCGACAGTGGGGGCATCGTCAGTATGGGGAAGTTGCCGCCATCGATGTGTTCGAGGACGGCCTCGAGTGTCCGGACCGGCGCTCTCCACCAACGCCGGCGACCCGCGGCGTTGTTGCGCGGAGGCGGAGGCGGCGGGCCGTCCTAGGAGGCGAGCTCCCGCTCCCACCGCCGCAGGAAGTACGAGTTCCACCTCGTGTAGTTGTCGGGGTGGTAGCGCGGGTCGGCGCGCTCTTCGTCCGTCAAGGTCATCCGGGCCTCGTCGATGGTGAAGTCGAGGGCGTGGCCCTGGGGTGGCGGCGGGATTGGCACGCCGCTGATGACCCACAAGTATAGGGGATCGCAACAGTCTTCGAGGGAAGTATTACCCAATTTATTGATTCGACACAAGGGGAGACAAAGAACACTTGAAAGCCTTAACAGCGGAGTTGTCAATTCAGCTGCACCTGGAAACAAGACTTGCTCGCAAGAGTTTATCGATAGTAACAGTTTTATAGCGTAGCGAGTAGTGAAATAACAAGCAGCAGAGTAACAAAGACAGCAGTAGTGATTTTAGTAAACAGCAGGATTAAAATACCGTAGGCACGGGGACGGATGACGGGCATTGCATGGATGAGAGAAACTCATGTAACAATCATAGCAGGGCATTTGCGTGATAATAATAAAACGGTATCCAAGTACTAATCAATCAATAGGCATGTGTTCCAATTATAGTCGTACGTGCTCGCAATGAGAAACTTGCACAACATCTTTTGTCCTACCAGCCGGTGGCAGCCGGGCCTCAAGGGAAACTCATCTGGATATTAAGGTACTCCTTTTAATAGAGTACCGGAGCAAAGCATTAACACTCCGTGAACACATGTGATCCTCACATCGCTACCATTCCCTCCGGTTGTCCCGATTCGTCACTTCGGGGCCATTGGTTCCGGACAGCGACATGTGTATACAACTTGCAGGTAAGACCATAAACAATGAATATCATGATGAATCAATAACATGTTCAGATCTGAGATCATGGCACTCGGGCCCTAGTGACAAGCATTAAGCATAACAAGTTGCAACAATATCATAAAAGTACCATCTACGGACACTAGGCACTATGCCCTAACAATCTTATGCTATTACATGACCAATCTCATCCAATCCCTACCATCCCCTTCGGCCTACAGCGGGGGAATTACTCACACATGGATGGGGGAAACATGGCTGGTTGATGGAGAGGCGTTGGCGGTGATGGCGGTGATGATCTCCTCCAATTCCCCGTCCCGGCGGAGTGCCAGAACGGAGACTTCTGGCTCCCGCGACGGAGTTTCGCGATGTGGTGGCGTTCTGGAGGGTTTCTGGCGACTTCGACTTCTCTCCGTGCGTTTTTAGGTCGAGGCGAATAAGTAGTCCGAAGGAGGGCGTCGGAGGCCAGCCGAGGGGGCCGCGCGGGCCCCCCCTAGGCCGCGCCGCCTTATGGTGTGGGGCCCTCGGGCCTCCACTTGATTTGTCCTTCTAGCTCCCCCAGTATTCTGGGAAAATAGGGCCTTTCGTCAAAATCCCGAGGTTTTTCCTGAAAGTTGGATTTCTGCACAAAAACGAGACACCGCAACGGTTCTGTCGAAAATAGCGTTAGTCCGTGTTAGTTGCATCCAAAATACACAAATTAGAGGCAAAACAATAGCAAAAGTGTTCGGGAAAGTAGATACGTTTTGGACGTATCAACTCCCCCCAAGCTTAGCTTATTGCTTGTCCTCAAGCAATTCAGTTAACAACTGAGCGATAAAAGGACTTTCACGAACACATTTGTTCATATGATGTATATATTCTCATGATATGGCTAATACTTAAGCAGTTCATAATAAGGTTCATACAAATAAGATCATCCAACAGCTATGTCAATCATGAAGAGGTACCAACAATTAATAATAAGCATCATGAATCATGTATATAAGCAGGATTGCAATGTTCATAAGAGAGTATGATAAAGTGGTCTCTCGCTTGCCTGTATTTGATTGGCAAAACATAAATGCCCGGGCACCTCTGGAGTTCATAGAAAGACTAGAAGTAGTGATTGTCAAAGATAAAAACATCAAAGTTATACCACAATCAATCATATTTTGAGACAAGCATATTATACTAAGAATGACGAGTTGTGCTCTCAAGAAAGTGCTCAAAGAAAGGATGGAGACACAACATAAAAGTAAAAGATTGACCCTTCGCAGAGGGAAGCAGGGATTAACATGCGCTAGAGCTTTTCATTTGTAAAGCAGGAGTAAAATTATTTTGAGAGGTGTTTGTTGTTGTCAACGAATGGTAATGGGTACACCAACTACCTCGCCAACCGGACTTTCAAGAGCGGCTCCCATGAATTATTTGCAGGTTTATGTGGCACTCCTTCCAACCTTTCTTACACAAACCATGGCTAACCGAATCCTCGGGTGCCTGCCAACAATCTCATACCATGAAGGAGTGCCTTTTTAGTTTAGTTTTATTATGATGATGACACTCCCCCAACCTTTGCTTACACAAGCCATGGCTAACCGAATCCTTCGGGTGCCGTCCAACAATCACAAACCATGGAGGAGTGTCTATTTAAGTTAATTAATTCGGGACTGGGAATCCCATTGCCAGCTTTTTTTGCAAAATTATTGGATAAGCGGATGTACCACTATTCCATATGAGAGTCCGTCAAAAGTAAATGACAAGGTTGAAAGCTAAACACCACATACTTCCTCATGAGCTATGAAACATTAACACAAATTAAGAAGCATTTTGAAGGTTTTAAAGGTAGCGCATGAGAATTTACTTGGAATGGTTTGAAATGCCATGCATAGGTATTTATGGTGGACACTCGGAATAACTTGGTTTTCATGTGTTTGGAGGCACGAGCAGCGTTCCCGCTCGAGTACAAGTGAAGGCTAGCAAAAGAGTAGGGAGCGACAAATCAAGAGAGCAAGAATCGTCATAATCATGCTTGCGGCAAAATAAATTAACTGAGGCATAAAAGTGATACAAGAACTCTGAAGCAATGTAAGTCATTGAGGCTTAATTGACTTTTGTTCAGTCATATGCATGCGTGAGCATGTGCCAAGTCGATATAAATGAATTATTCAGAGGAGGATACCACAATGCCATACTTACTTATGAATAAAACAATGCAAGCAAACATCCATGACATGCTACTCATATTAATAAATTGGAGCTAATCATGAGAGATCATGAACTACTAGACTTTCTTAAATGACATATACCTCACATGAACCAACTAAGCATGCTCACATGGATGAGTATATGTACAAAAATGAAAACAAATAGAGTTCATACCAGCCTCTCACCACAATCAGATTGTCGTAGATCATCATTATTGCCTTTTCACTTGTGTAGCTTGGATAATATGAAGTGAAAACCACGCTCCAGCCACCGAAGACCATTGAACTCATGATGAACTTTACAAACCAAAGAAGAACAGCAAATATTTTTGGTGTTTTCGAATTTGAGAACAAGAACAAAAGGAAACAAGCAAACAAAGCAAAATCTTTTTGGGTTTTCTCATAGCAAACTAGCAATAGCAAATAAAGCGAAACAAATGCAAGAAACCAAGATAAATAAATGGTGAAGAGAAACAACAGAAATATTTTTGGTCTTTTTGTGTTTTGGGAAAGAAACAAAGTGAAAGCAAGAAATAGCAAACTAAAAGAAACACAGAAAAGCGAGATGACAGAAATCTGCCAAAACCTGACAGCAGTACAGAAATCGATTTTTACAAAAATCTTACGTTGCTCAGTTCAAAAAGTGTTCAACTAATGAAAGTTAGATAACAACCTGGGTAACATGCACAAAAATTGTCTTCGCAAAATAACGTTCTGGCTGTGCGCACGAATTTTTACGGTAACAGCCCAGAATCTGTTTTCAGGCAGCACTTCCCCAAATATCATCTTCCTCTCATTAGAAAACCACTCAAAGAGACTAAACAAGTATATACAAGTATCCAGCAATCATAATATGCAAAGAATGAGTGATGCCGGTATACCTCCCCCAAGCTTAGGCTTTTGGCCTAAGTGGAGTTCAACCCCATCGAGACCATGAGGTAGTGTCTCCGTGGTACGACGAAGATGGATCATATTCCGGGTATGTGCTAGAAGAAGCACCCGGATACGTGATCGGTGTAATCGTAGGAGGGCTCGGCGTCCTCGGAGTCATGCTGCTGATGGAAATCTTGTATCTTCATATGTTCATCCACCTCCTCCTTAGTGCGCGACCATGGTTGCCTGTCAATATCGAACAAACCTGGCTGGGGAAGAGGGATTTCTTTCTCATCCCCGTCAGCAAGCAACATTCTATAGGCCATATTATATAAAGTAGACTCGGTGGTAACAAATTGATGTCTTTTCATAGCAATAATATCAAGCCTCCTAGGGGTTAATGGCACATCATTAGGATCAATAGGAAGCTCTAAATGTGTTAAAATGCGCAGTGCAATAGTTCCTCCAAAAATAGGCCCCTTGGTAGACAAGCGGCGAGCAATAAGAGAACCAAGATGATAAGATGTCTCGTCCAGTAAGTGCAATATTCAAGAAAGCAAGATGGTAACTAGAAATATTGCTAGTGTTCTCCCTACCAAGTATGCTAGTGGCAACGTAATATGCAAAATATTTAATGGCGGGGAGTTGAATGTTCCTTATCTTGCTCCGCTGAATGGTGCGACAGTCATCATTGGTGATCCCTCGATAGAGCTCCAACAAGTCCCGAGGGTTGTTATCGATCCTCCTTGCTGTACCTACAGGGGCAATATCCAATGCACGACAAAATTCTTCCAATTCCATAGTAACAGGAGTACCATAGATCTTGAATGCAACTGTCGGATTATATTCCGTGTTTTGGAACTTGAAGCTCTCGACAAAAATTTTGGTGAGCATGTAGTATTGCTCCCTTTCATCTCCAATGTAGGTGGTTAAGCCCGCCCTGTTGACAAGGGTGAAGGAATCATCCAATATCCCTGCATTTGTCAGAAAATCATAACATGGGAAGGATGAGGCATTAGGAGCCCCATTGTCCTCTTCGGGCGCGAAGCTAGGCGCGATGATGTCCTCATTATACGACCGCCTAATTTGGGTGGCGGTCCTAGAAGGCCTCCCGGTCCTGGTTGTTCCTTTCTTGAACAATTCTCCAAATTTGAACTTCTTCATTTTCTGAAATTTTCAACAAACAATATAAAACTTGATTTGGTGACATATAATTGAGGGAAACTACCATAGGAACTTGCTAGAGTACTAATCATGCATCAAAAATAATTTCTACCACTTAGAACAAGCATGCAAGCTCACTAAACATGTTACCTACAGCAGCAAAATATTCAAGATATACTCAACCAAACAAAATTCTATTTGGATAATCGAAGGAGTCACATACGGGAGAGCAAATGTGCCAAATTTCAAACGAAATCTGGGCTGAGCAAAGAGATCGAAAAATCCTGAGCTCTTGAGCAAAAACGCGAGTGAGAGAAAGTTGGTTTGAGTTTTTTCGGGAGAGAGAAGATGCTGGGAGAAAGAGATGATGTAGTGGGGCAAGGAGGGGCCCACACCACATGGTGGCGCGCCCTCCTCCTTGGCCGCGCCGGTCTGTGGTGTGGCACCCTGTGGTTCCCCACAGGTCATCCTCTGGTGCTCCCAGGTGCCTCGTCGAAAAATAGGACCAACGGTGTAATTTTCGCGAATTTTTGAAAACTTTGAAAAATGCACATTTTCTGGGTATTAAGTTTATTATTACTGGCCAGGAAAATTTTTGAAATCTCAAATCAACTAAGAAACTTTGCAAATAAAAAATGCTACAGCAACTAAAGCAAGTGGAGGAAAGAAAGAGATGTTGTTTACCTCCTCTATGCATATAAAAGGTATTTGTTAACAAGGTTGATCAAGTCTTGCCACCAAATAAATTTTACATAGCATATGAAGAAATAAACCTCAAATCAATCATGTTACCTTGAATTGTATTGATATGGATCCAATCACAAGAGTTTGATATTCTTCTTTAGGCTCATATATGGGACAATCAATAGTTCCCACTTTGATAGTTCTCACATTAGAAATAGTATTAACTCCGCACGCTTTTTCAATCCTCTTGGGGAAATAGACGGTGTGTTCCTTATCATCAACATTGAAAGTAACCTTTCCTTTATTGCAATCAATAACAGCCCCTGCGGTGTTAAGAAAAGGTCTCCCAAGAATAATAGACATATTATCATCTTCACGCATTTCCAACACAACAAAATCAGTTAATATCAAGCAGTTATTAGTAACTTGAACAGGAACATCCTCACATATACCAACAGGAATAGCGGTAGATTTATCAGCCATTTGCAAAGATATATCAGTAGGTATCAACTTATCTAAGTAAAGTCTCTTATAAAGAGAAAAAGGCATAACACTAACACCGGCTCCCAAGTCACATAGAGCAGTTTTAACATAATTATTCTTAATAGAACAAGGAATAGTAGGTATACCGGGTCGCCCAACTTCTTTGGAACTTTGCCATTGAAAGAGTAATTGGCAAGCATAGTAGAAATTTCCTCATTGGGGATTTTCCTTTTGTTAGTAACAATATCTTTCATATACTTTGAATAAGGAGGCAATTTAATAGCATCGATCAAAGGGATTTGCAAGAATAAATGTTTCATCCAATCACAAAATTTATTATAGTGTTCCTCTTCCTTTGATTTTAGTTTCTTAGCAGGAAAAGGCATTGGCTTTTGCACCCAAGGTTCTCTTTCATTACCATGTTTCTCAGCAATAAAATCTTCTTTAGTATACTTTTTATTTTTAGCATGCTTTTCAGGTTCTTTTTCAACCTCTTCTTTATCAGGAGTATCATTCTTATCATTATCTTTATCATGTTCATTACCACTTTCAGTTTCATCATCAGAAATAGAAATACTATTAGGATCATTAGCAGGTTCGAGAGGATTCTACAACATTTTTATGTTTCTTTTTCTTTTTCTTAGAATGAGCTCTAGGTTCAATGCGTTGAGAATCTTGTTCAACTCTTTTGGGATGCCCTTCAGGATATAGAGGATCCTGGGTAGAGACACCACCTCTAGTTGTTACTTCATAAGCATGTTTTTCTTTAGAATTATTTCCTAACAAGTCATTTTGCACTTTAGTGAGTTGATCAATTTGAGTTTGAACCATATGAAAATGTTTAACAAGCATCTTAACATCATTGGAGGTTCTCTCCACAATATCATGCAATTCACTAATAGCTTGAGAATTTTCCATTAGATGATTCTCTACTCTCATATTAAAATTTTCTTTCTTAACAATATAATTATCAAACTCATCTAAGCATTGCGCAGGAGGTTTTGAATACGGAATATCTTCCCTAGTAAAGCGTTGAAGCGAGTTTACCTCAATCATGGATGAAGGGGGAATTATCTCACATATATCTTCTATGGGAGGTAGGTTCTTCACATCTTCGTATTTAATACCTTTCTCCTTGAGAGACTTCTTGGCTTCCCTCATATCTTCATCATTCAATTTAATTAAACCCCTCTTCTTCACTATTGGCGTTGGAGTTGGTTCGAGCGTAGTCCAATCATCATAATTCCGGCCTATTTTAGCCAATAATTCTTCGGCGTCGTCCGGAGTTCTTTTCCCGAAAACACAACCAGCACAACTATCCAGGTATGCCCTAGACTCAATGGTTAGTCCACTATAAAATATATCAAGTAAATCATGCTTTTCTAAATCATGGTCGGGCGAGCTCTAATAAGAGAGCAAAATCTCGCCCAAGCCTCGGGCAATTTCTCTTCATCTCCTTGATCAAAATTATAAACTCTCTCGCAAAGCAGCATGTTGAGCACTAGCAGGAAAGTATTTCCGGAAGAAAACAGCAAGCAATTCTTTTGGACTTTTAATAGAACTAGGTGGCAAACTATTATACCAAGTTTTAGCTTCATCCTTTAATGAGAATGGAAAGATTTTAGCAACAAAGTAAGTACGCTTCTTAACATCATTAGAAAACAAGCTACTCAAAGTAGATAACTCAGTCATGTGTTCAACAGCACTTTCTTTTTCAGTACCACAAAAGGGTGTTTTCTCAACAATAGCTATATGAGATAAATCAAGAGAAAAATCATAATCTTTATCCCTAATGTTTATAGGAGATGTGGCAAATTTAGGATCGGAGACAGTTTATATCTAACGAGTATGTTCTGCAAGCAACATTTTAATTTTTCTTGCATCAGTAGTAGCATGGCATTTTTCAATAAAATCATCATCAAGTTCCACATAATCTTCATCAAGATCATCACCGGAGTATTCAAGTTCGGGTGAATTAACAGGTGTAGTAACATCGGGAGTTTCAGTATTTTCAATATGTCTAGACCTAGCAATTGTAGCATCTAGAAAAGTTCCCCATGAACCACTATCATCAAGCACAGCAGAAATATTATCGATATTATGAGAGTTTTCGGATTCAGCGAAGTACCAGCATTTGAAGCATGTGGCGGTGAAACAAGTTTATCAATCACGAGATGGTGAATCAAGAGCAAGCAGAGGTACTCGCAGTTGTACCTTTTCTTGTAGTGGATGGTAATATGGCGACCTTAGTATCGCGAGGTTTACCCATGATGGAGAATTTGCAGCGAACAATATCAATCCAAGTGAACTTCCAAATAAAGCTATGCTCCCGGCAACGGCGCCAGACAATAGTCTTGATGACCCACAAGTATAGGGGATCGCAACAGTCTTCGAGGGAAGTATTACCCAATTTATTGATTCGACACAAGGGGAGACAAAGAACACTTGAAAGCCTTAACGACGGAGTTGTCAATTCAGCTGCACACTGGAAACAGACTTGCTCGCAAGAGTTTATCGAGAGTGACAGTTTTATAGCAGTAGCAGTAGTGAAATAACAGCAGCAGAGTAACAAAGACAGCAGTAGTGATTTTAGTAAACAACAGGATTAAAATACTGTAGGCACGGGGACGGATGACGGGCGTTGCTGAAGGAGATATGCCCTAGAGGCAATAATAAAGTGGTTATTATTTATATCTTTATGTTTATGATAATTGTTTATATATCATGCTATAATTGTATTAACCGAAACATTAGTACATGTGTGATATGTAGACAAACAAAGAGTCCCTAGTATGCCTCTTAACTAGCTTGTTGATTAATGGATGATTAGTTTCATAATCATGAACATTGGATGTTATTAATAACAAGGTTATATCATTGTATGAATGATGTAATGGACACACCCATTTAAGCGTAGCATAAGATCTCGTCATTAAGTTATTTGCTATAAGCTTTCGATACATAGTTACCTAGTCCTTATGACCATGAGATCATGTAAATCATTTATACCGGAAAGGTACTTTGATTACATCAAACGCCACTGCGTAAATGGGTGGTTATAAAGGTGGGATTAAGTATCCGGAAAGTATGAGTTGAGGCATATGGATCAATAGTGGGATTTGTCCATCCCGATGACGGATAGATATACTCTGGGCCCTCTCGGTGGAATGTCGTCTAATGTCTTGCAAGCATATGAATAAGTTCATAAGAGACCACATACCACGGTACGAGTAAAGAGTACTTGTCAGGAGACAAGGTTGAACAAGGTATAGAGTGATACCGAAGATCAAACCTCGGACAAGTAAAATATCGCGTGACAAAGGGAATTGGTATCGTATGTGAATGGTTCATTCGATCACTAAAGTCATCGTTGAATATGTGGGAGCCATTATGGATCTCCGGATCCCGCTATTGGTTATTGGTCGGAGTGAGTACTCAACCATGTCCGCATAGTTCACGAACCGTAGGGTGACACACTTAAAGTTGGATGTTGAAATGGTAGAACTTGAATATGGAATGGAGTTCGAATATTTGTTCGGAGTCCCGGATGAGATCCCGGACATCACGAGGAGTTCCGGAATGGTCCAGAGAATAAGATTCATATATAGGAAGTCATATTCCAAGTTTGGAAATGATCCGGTGCATTTATGGCAGGTTCTAGAAGGTTCTAGAAAAGTCCGGAAGAAATCACCATGGAAAGTAGAGTCCCGGAGGGACTCCACCTTGCATGACCAGCCAACCCTAAAGGGGAGGAGTCCAAGGTGGACTCCCTAGGGTGGCCGGCCAACCCACCTCAAGGAAAGGTGGGAGTCCCACCTTGGGTAGGACTCCCTCCTTGAGTAGGTTTCCCACATATGGGAGGTTTTAGTGTTGGGGTCTTATTCGAAGACTTGGACTAGAACTCTTGGTGCTTCCACCTATATAATGAGGGGCATAGGAGAGGGGGCTGACCACTTCAAGCCTCAGCCTTGGCCGCACCCCTTAGAGGGCCGGCGCCCAACCCCCCTCTCTCCCCAAACCCTAGCGGTCTCTCTCCTCCACCACATCCCGCACGCTTAAGCGAAGCTCCGCCGGATTTCTCCACCACCACCGACACCACGCCGTCGTGCTCGTCGGATTCAAGAGGAGCTACTACTTCCGCTGCCCGCTGGAACGGGGAGGTGGACGTCGTCTTCATCAACAACCGAACGTGTGACCGAGTACGGAGGTGCTGCCCGTTCGTGGCGCCGAAGCGATCGTGATCAAGATCTTCTACGCGATTTTGCAAGCGGCAAGTGAACGTCTACCGCAGCAACAAGAGCCTCATCTTGTAGGCTTTGGAATCTCTTCAAGGGTGAGACTCGATACCCCCTCGTTGCTACCGTCTTCTAGATTGCATCTTGGCTTGGATTGCGTGTTCGCGGTAGGAATTTTTTTGTTTTCTATGCAACGTTATCCTACAGGTGGTATCAGAGCCGTGTCTATGCATAGATGGTTGCACGAGTAGAACACAATGGTTTTGTGGGCGTTGATGCTCTTGTTATCTTTAGTTTGAGTACTTTGCATCTTTGTGGCATAGTGGGATGAAGCGGCCCGGACTAACTTTACATGACCGCGTTCATGAGACTTGTTCCTCGTTCGACATGCAACTTGTATTGCATAAGAGGCTTTGCGGGTGTCTGTCTCTCCTACTATAGTGAAGATTCAACTTACTCTTCTATTGACAACACTAGTATCACCGTTGTGGTTCATGTTCGTAGGTAGATTAGATCTCTCTCGAAAACCCTAAACCACGTAAAATATGCAAACCAAATTAGAGACGTCTAACTTGTTTTTGCAGGGTTTGGTGATGTGATATGGCCATAGTATGATGATGAATATGTATGAGATGATCATTATTGTATTGTGGCAACCGGCAGGAGCCTTATGGTTGTCTTTATATTTCATGTTGAGTAGTATTTCAAAGTAGTTGTAATAGTTGCTACATGAGGTGAACAACCATGAAGACGGCGCCATGAACCTTGACGCTACACCGACAATGATGGAGATCATGCCCGTTGATGATGGAGATCATGTCCGTGCTTTGGAGATGAAGATCGAAGGCGCAAAGACAAAAGGGCCATATCATATCACATATGAACTGCATGTGATGTTAATCCTTTTATGCATCTTATTTTGCTTAGATCGCGACGGTAGCATTATAAGATGATCCCTCACATTAATATCAAGATAATAAAGTGTTCTCCCTCGTATGCACCGTTGTAATAGTTCGTCGTTTCGAAGCATCTCGTGATGATCGGATGTGATAGATTCAACGATTCACATACAACGGGTGTAAGCCATGTTGCACACGCGGAATACTTGGGTTTGCTTGACGAGCCTAGCATGTACGTACATGGCCTCGGGACAATGGAAACCGAAAGGTTGAACACGAGTCATATGGATGATATGATCAACATGTTGATGTTCACCATTGAAACTACATCATCTCACGTGATGATCGGTTTTGGTGTAGTGGATTTGGATCGTGTACCACTTTACAACTATGAGGGATGTTGTATTAAGTGGTAGTTCATTAGTAATTAGATTAAAACATGAACTAATTATCATAAACATAGTATGAGTAGTATTTTGAATTAATTTTGTAGTATTGGCATCCGTTTACTACTATGCGCTAGTCTTATAATTGAGATAGAAATATCGTTAAAATCTGACTAGAAACTTTACGGATTGGTACCGTATTGTTAATGAATCAAGAAATGATTAAGTCCTATTGCAAACTTTTAGTAAAACTCACTTTGTTGATTCAGAGAGCTATGGTTTCAATTAGTACCTAAAGTTATCTTGTCTCCGTGAAACTTGAAGTTCAAATCTGTTTGAAAAATAAGGAGCTGAAAATTTAGTTTTCAGAAATAAACAAGGTACGAGATATATGTGATATCTAAGACCTTATTGCAAGATGATAGAATATAAATTTGGTGAGACTACATAAACTCATAAGTTTTATGGGAATGTACGAAGGTTGAAGACGCAAGGCGTCCCAATCCTCCAACTATTGGGGCACTAACGATATTCGCATATCCATGAAGTGATTGTCCTTAGTATGCACCGTTGCTAAGACTCGTCGTTTCGAAGCATCACGTGATGATCGGGTGTGATAGATTCTACGTGTGCATACAACGGGTGCAAGCTAGATTTGCACATGCAAATACCAAGGTTAAAACTTTACGAGCCTAGCATGTACATACATGGTCTCGGAAAGTCGTCATGATATAATGGATAAAATTATGAGTGAAATTGTTCATCATATTACAAGGTTACTAATAGTGAAATCCGGAACACTTGTCATATGATGATCAACTTCAAAATAAGAACCTCAAGGTTATTGGTATCAGACCAACAAACCTAGGAGTTATTAATGTTGAAGTGTTTTTCCGAATAATGAGGAAAGCTAAAAGAGAAACCGCAAAAGATATTTTGGCGAAAAGAAAGAAAAGACTAGAAAGTCTAGCTCGGGTGTATATAAATGATATACATGTTATGATTGTATTCCTAGTTAGGTCACACTATGAAATTCTTGGGTATTAGTACTATATTGGTTGGTATGAAGTGTCATACAAAAACAACGCAATACAAGAATTCAATGGCCTAAGTGACTGACAAGGAATATGATAGGAATGCACGCCTCGGAACAAAAATAAAGTGTTATTATGTTCATCGTTGGCATTCTATCTAGCCCTTAGAATTTATAATAAAGAACTTAATAATTGTTATTTCGCTCTGGTCAAATGAAAACAATGAGTTGTTTAAATTATGACATTACTCCATGTACAATGGATAAGTTATTATAAATCTTAATGGTGAAACACACATACATAACACTGACGCTAAAATGCCATAAGGCAAATGATTTGAA
Source organism: Lolium rigidum (assembly GCF_022539505.1). Taxonomy (NCBI): domain Eukaryota; kingdom Viridiplantae; phylum Streptophyta; class Magnoliopsida; order Poales; family Poaceae; genus Lolium; species Lolium rigidum. Next base: position 371,994,026 of record NC_061510.1, read on the forward strand.
TACCACTTATTTGTGGAACCGCCATTTAGGTCATGTTGGAAAGGAACGCATGAAGAAACTCCATGCAAATGGATTTTTGGAGTCATTTGATTTTTTGAATCGTTTGGCGCTTGCAAATCTTTTCTAAAAGAGAATGACTAAAATACCGTTCATAGGCCAAGTTTTGAACGGGCAACTAACTTAGTGGAAACATACATGATGATGTATATGGATCATCGGGCATAGTTGTGTGCGGGAGATTCTTATACTTCATGAAAAACTTCAAACAATGAATTGAGTATATATATGTGGATATATTCGATAAGGAAGAAGTTTGAAACATTTGAATGGATTCAAATAAATTTCAGCATGAAGTAGAAATCATCGTAATAGAAAAATCAAATATCTATGATTGGATCATAGTGGAAATATTTGAATTACTAGTTTTAGCGAACATCTAAGAGAGTTATGAAATTGTTCTACAACTCACATTTCTTGGAGTATCATAGTGATGATGAAGTATCCGAGAGATGTATCCAAACCTAGTTGGGTCAATGATGAGATAAAATATTAATGCCATTATATTTTTGTGAATTGTGCTTTAGAGACTACCGCTTTACACTGAATAGAGCATCATCATGATCCGTTGAAATGACATCATACGAGTTATGACATGGGTATAAACCATAATAGTCAACCAAAATCGGATGAATGTCTTTGTTGGTTATCCCAGAGATTTAATTGGGAATTCTTCCCACGAGACAAAGACAAAAGTGTTTGTCAATGTTTCTTATTTCCGAGAAATTGTTTCGAGTGAAGTATTTGAGTGGGAGGACAATATAATTTGATAAGGTTTATGAACCCGAGCATAATGATCGTAGTAGCGCAGGCATCGGAATTGGTTTCGGAAGCGGCCACGACGATCATGGCTCTCATGACTACAAAGTGTTTTAGCCATGGAGATCGAAGTACATATTGAACCTTTGTAGGTATGGTTTACTTTGTGATCAAATAAATGATTTGTGGACAAAGGATTGATTTTGAACAATGATAAACCAACTACAAAACAAAGAAGTTATGATGGGCCCTGACTCCGTTAAAATGGCCATGCGCCATGAAATCCAAGATAGATGAATACTTTATGAAAGTAAATGGATCTATGAAATTGATAGACTTGGATGAAATATCCTTGAAGAAAGCTTGACTTATCGAAAAATTGTTTACGACAAAGTTCAAAGAGTTGAATACGATAAGATTAGATCTTCCGTAGCAATGCTTATAGTCTATGTGGATTATTCTAGTAATCACTACATATTTCTTTTATGAGATATGCTAGTAGGATGGAAAAATACATTACTTATCAGAAGTATGTATTAAAGGTGTATACAAGATACAACCAAGAGTTTTGCTGGTCCGTGGAATACTAGATAGGTATACGAACTTCAATTGGATGAAGTAAGTATTGCGGAGTTGGAATCTTCACCGGATGAAATAGTCAAAGAGTTTTTGATTTCATCAGAGACGATGAAGAGGCTTGCATTTGCAAGAAATTAAGTGGGAGCGCTAAGACACATTTATAATACTTTATGTAGGTGACATATAGTTAGTTATAAATGATGTAATTATATACTTGATTAAAAGGTTTCATTGAGAAATTAATTTCAATGAAAGGATATGGACTGAAACATATCTAGTGTCAAGATCTATGAAGATAGATTGAAATACAAAATAAGTTTAAGTCAAAGTACATAGAATGGATATTGAAAATAGTTCAATATAGAAATATTAAGAAAATATTCTTGTCATGTGAAGTTTTAACAAGACTTGAGTGTATCTGACACTCAATGAGTAAAAACACATGAGTGATTATAGATCACGAATAATATGTACACAATCAGATATCATGTGCTATAAAGTGTTATGAGCATATACCAGAATGATTCATATGATTATCATTGGACGACAGTAAGAATATCCTTGAGTACTTTAGAAGAACTAAGGATATATATATATATATATATATATATATATATATATATATATATTTGTATGAAGAAATGACAAACAAATCGCTGTAAGGTGTTACACCGATATTGGTTTTGTCACATATAAAATATAATTTCAATCTCAAATTAGATTAAGTGTTGTTTAAAAGGTAGCACAATGAGCTAGAAGTTGTCTATGCTAGATTTAGAAGAGTTCTAAATATTGTGACGGATTCTACAAAAGAAGGCAGAGTATGTCATTGTTTTGACAATGACAAAGGATGTTAAGTCAAGAGGTTCTTTGAGAACTTGGTGTATTTCCGACAGAGTCAGAACTTTGAAGCTATATTGTGTGTGACAATATTAGTGACATATTTCAGACCGCGGAATTAAGGTTCCACCAAAAGACCAAACATATTTAATGCCGACTCATTTGGAAATGAGTGATGCGTTGAGACGCAAATGAATTACAAAATACATACGTTTCTGAGCGTGTCAGATCCGTTGACTAAAAACCTCTCCCGTGAGCAATACATGATAAAGCACCATAAGGCCAAGGTGTTATATCTTTACAAATGTAAACTAGATTATTGACTCTAGTGCAAGTGGGAGACTGAAGGAGATATGCCCTAGAGGCAATAATAAAGTGGTTATTATTTATATCTTTATGTTTATGATAATTGTTTATATATCATGCTATAATTGTATTAACCGAAACATTAGTACATGTGTGATATGTAGATAAACAAAGAGTCCCTAGTATGCCTCTTAACTAGCTTGTTGATTAATGGATGATTAGTTTCATAATCATGAACATTGGATGTTATTAATAACAAGGTTATATCATTGTATGAATGATGTAATGGACACACCCATTTAAGCGTAGCATAAGATCTCGTCATTAAGTTATTTGCTATAAGCTTTCGATACATAGTTACCTAGTCCTTATGACCATGAGATCATGTAAATCATTTATACCGGAAAGGTACTTTGATTACATCAAACGCCACTACGTAAATGGGTGGTTATAAAGGTGGGATTAAGTATCCGGAAAGTATGAGTTGAGGCATATGGATCAACAGTGGGATTTGTCCATCCCGATGACGGATAGATATACTCCGGGCCCTCTCGGTGGAATGTCGTCTAATGTCTTGCAAGCATATGAATAAGTTCATAAGAGACCACATACCACGGTACGAGTAAAGAGTACTTGTCAGGAGACAAGGTTGAACAAGGTATAGAGTGATACCGAAGATCAAACCTCGGACAAGTAAAATATCGCGTGACAAAGGGAATTGGTATCGTATGTGAATGGTTCATTCGATCACTAAAGTCATCGTTGAATATGTGGGAGCCATTACGGATCTCCAGATCCCGCTATTGGTTATTGGTCGGAGTGAGTACTCAACCATGTCCGCATAGTTCACGAACCGTAGGGTGACACACTTAAAGTTGGATGTTGAAATGGTAGAACTTGAATATGGAATGGAGTTCGAATATTTGTTCTGAGTCCCGGATGAGATCCCGGACATCACGAGGAGTTCCGGAATGGTCCGGAGAATAAGATTCATATATAGGAAGTCATATTCCAAGTTTGGAAATGATCCGGTGCATTTATGGCAGGTTCTAGAAGGTTCTAGAAAAGTCCGGAAGAAATCACCATGGAAATTAGAGTCCCGGAGGGACTCCACCTTGCATGACCAGCCAACCCTAAAGGGGAGGAGTCCAAGGTGGACTCCCCTAGGGTGGCCGGCCAACCCACCTCAAGGAAAGGTGGGAGTCCCACCTTGGGTAGGACTCCCTCCTTGAGTAGGTTTCCCACATATGGGAGGTTTTAGTGTTGGGGTCTTATTCGAAGACTTGGACTAGAACTCTTGGTGCTTCCACCTATATAATGAGGGGCATAGGAGAGGGGGCTGACCACTTCAAGCCTCAGCCTTGGCCGCACCCCTTAGAGGGCCGGCGCCCAACCCCCCTCTCTCCCCAAACCCTAGCGGTCTCTCTCCTCCACCACATCCCGCACGCTTAAGCGAAGCTCCGCCGGATTTCTCCACCACCACCGACACCACGCCGTCGTGCTCGTCGGATTCAAGAGGAGCTACTACTTCCGCTGCCCGCTGGAACGGGGAGGTGGACGTCGTCTTCATCAACAACCGAACGTGTGACCGAGTACGGAGGTGCTGCCCGTTCGTGGCGCCGGAAGCGATCGTGATCAAGATCTTCTACGCGCTTTTGCAAGCGGCAAGTGAACGTCTACCGCAGCAACAAGAGCCTCATCTTGTAGGCTTTGGAATCTCTTCAAGGGTGAGACTCGATACCCCCTCGTTGCTACCGTCTTCTAGATTGCATCTTGGCTTGGATTGCGTGTTCGCGGTAGGAAAATTTTTGTTTTCTATGCAACGTTATCCTACAGTGGTATCAGAGCCGTGTCTATGCATAGATGGTTGCACGAGTAGAACACAATGCATAGATGGTTGTAGGCCATGGAGCTCGTCGAGGGTCTAGGGGAGGTAGAGGAAGAGGAAGAGGAAGAATGGTGCTACGCGTCGCGGCGAGCGGGGTATTTAGGCGGGCTGGAGCCGGCGATTTATTGCCGCGTGGATGCTACGCGTCCGCGGCGAGCTGACCGGCGGCAGCCTTTACTGCGCGCGGACGACGATGCATCTGTCGCTGACCGGCCGGGTCCACATCTGCGGCGAAGACGAAGCGAAAGCGCGGGAGAGATTTTCTCGGCGTTTCGCGCGCTTTCGCTTCGTCCGGAGTCCCCGAGCGCGCCTCGGGGACCGGGGATGGCGTGGGCTCGCCGGATGGATTTAAGCCGACGGGGCCGAAAATCGCCATCCGGATGACAAAAACATCGCTCGGGGATCTCTTCGGAGAGACGAGTGGGGATGCTCTAACACCCAGGACCCACTTGACAAGAGCTACCAACGTTTAGAGATAGAAGGAGACATACTAGTCATACCTACGTTACGGACAACATGACACCGGATCGTTCAGCTAGACTAGATTTAAATGTGCGCCTTGGCGCACGATCCCGTTAAGCTATGCACACTTTTATGTAGCGACAATAAAACCTTTCTTGCTTTAAAAATACGCATTGGAGAAAAGAATAAGAAGAACCAAATGCAACGTCTCATTTACTATGTCGGTTAAAAAAGATCATATTGAGCGGAAAGCCATTTTGGCTCCCTAACACCAGTGCTCTTGAGATATTAGAAATTTTAAAAATTTATATTTACAGATATTTAAAAAATTATCAAACAAAATTTTAAAAGTAACTAATGATATATCTCATTAACGTGTAAAATCTCAATTTTAAATATTTTGTTTTTTGAGCTGCGTATAAATGACAAAGTCTATCTTTTTTTCGAGGTTTGTAATCACCATGCTAGATCTACAGTTTTGTTATTTTTGTGTAGCCCAAACCACAAATTGTTTCTAATTAAAAAATTGCTCGAGATATATTACTGGCAACATCATGATTTTTTTCAGTATATTTTGAAACTTAGAAATATTATTTTCAATCTTTGACCAAAGAGATCAGTGGGCCTCCCAATTATCTCGGCCTATTCAAGCCTTTCTCATTTTGTACCTCTGCTGGCCAATTATGTCCGAATATTCGAGTGAAATGATAAAAAGGTGAAAAGAAAGAAATAATAGTGCGAGGAGAAAGATTAACAAAATTAGTGTTCTCAGACCATCCACAGAAATTAAAATACAACCATTGCTCCATTAGAGCGCAGAGAGAAGGAGGAAGAAAACATTGCTTCGGCTGCGTGGTCGTTCTATGAGTGGCGGTGGGGGAGCGGTTCCCAAGAGACTACGCCCCTCCACAACTCAGGTAGGCTGCCGAATAGCTGGTCTTCGAGCAACGATGCGGCGGGTCAGCCGACGGGGCCAGGGTCGCCGTCCTGGTGAGAGACAGCCAACGGGGCCATTGAAGCAGCAGTAACCTGGCGACGGACGCCATGGCCTACGGCCTGGCCATAAGAGGCTGCAGGTGGTCGCTCGTGCTGGAAGGGGACGGGAAGGAGACACTGGGCGGCGGCGATTGGAGCAAGAGGGAAGCTGGGAGAGGTGAGTGCGACTGATATGTACGATCCCCTTTCCTTGGTGATTGTCTCTATGTTTTATCTTTCTGGGCCAGCTAACTCTGAATCTCTCAATGTTAATTAAAAAAGGAACAACATGTTAAATTGCGTTCCATGTTCAGTTCTTTAATTATACATAGTGCGTCCTAGTGAATCTGAATGTCATGACTACTTCAGTGCACTGAAACCTGTTCTTTGTATTTTCTTAAATGAACTGAAGCTCTATCCTGCTGGCACACATGGCGATGGGGCTCAGTGGCAATCATGCGCAATGGTTAATGATGCACAAAAGCTAAATCGACCTAGTCGGTAGTAGGTGGTTGGTTGTGGTAGACAGGGAGCCATGGGATGTGCTACCAAGAGGTATGATCTTCTTTCCTGATTCACTATAAGTAAGCTTGTCGATTAGCTCATATCCTTTTTTATTTCTAGTATACCTAGTTATACTTTTTTTTGCGGAAATTCAATTCGGCTCCCGGGTGCGTATGCTCCCTATACCAACAAAACATATTTCGAAGTGTGGAAAATTTTTGATAAAAAATTCTACATGTACATCTCCGTAATATATGTGTATGCGTCAAGTTTCACGAAAAAATAATATTTTTTGTGGACTATGTAAAAAAGAGAAAACTTATCCTGTGAAAAGCATTGTTTTCAGCACTGAATTTTGTCTTTTTTACACACGTCACATGATAAGTTCATTTTTTATGAAACGACTTTGTGAGCGCGTAGCACATGAAGATGTACGTGCAAATTTTTTGTTTCAATTTTTTTGAAATTTAAAATATGTGCAAGATGCATTTTAAAATATAGGGAGCATATGCTCCCATGTTCCAAAACATCACCCCCTTTTTTTTGCCTATACAAATAAGCTAAAAGTAATAAAGAAGCAAAAGTAAAGACTGAATGCAGGAAAAACACGACCATGTATTAGATGGACCGGTCATCCTTTTATACCTTATAAGTAGATTCTAAACCCTGCCAGGTAGAGTGTGTTTACCCACCTAGCGATGGAAACTAAAAACTACAGAATGCTACAGAATGTTAATTACCAACCATTCCATTTGCTCCAAGAGAACCAGACCGTTTATTGTCGACAAAGGCAAAACGATAAAGCAAAACTTATCTCGAGCTCCAAAGATCTGGAGGTTATATTGATTCACCATTTTAATGCCTCGTAATCTTACCTTCTTTTCGTAGTGATGTCAACCGGCCATTACATCAACTGCGCAGACTCCATTGCAGATATAGTGATGATATTGATGCTTGGAAGAGCCTTATAGCAGTAATGTTAGATAATACATACACAAAAGGCATAGATTAGCTGGTGGTACTAATATGTATTTTGACCATGGAGTTGTTTCGGATAAGAAGTGCTTAATCCATCAGTGATTCGAACAACAACACGAACTGATGAAAGCTAATACGCTGATGGTTATTATTTCATTCTTTCTTGGATGCTCATACTGCCATGCAGCGAAACTAAGTTTGCTTCATGTTGAAGAGTAAAGAGTGTTCAGCATAACTATATATCAACTGCCCAGATAGGCCGCTGCTGTAGTGCTGAAACTGAAGCAAAGTGTATGCAATTTTACTGGTGTTCTGATCATGCTCTGACAATTCTATGGTCCAATCTGGTCGGTTGATCACATGTTTTCGTAACTAAAATTGGTTCCAGTATGAAGCTAACTACCTAAATTTTGTTTTTGATCCACTAACCAAACACATCAAAATTAGGAGACAAATCATAAAACAAGAGCAGATATAACATCGCCTGCTATTGAGCAAAGACAAAAAAAAAATACAGGCATCCTAGCACATCGATTCCAGCCATAAAGAACAATAGACATTAAGGAAAAAAAATGAACTTTTGAGTGTGGCTACCAAAGCTGAAAACACTGTGCTTGGGCACACATGCTTTCTATATATGGATGAAGCACTGGACATTTGCACTTGTCATCCCCAGAAACATGGGTCAAACTGTAAGGTGCAATTGCAACATTGTTCTGTGCAACACATCTGGTATGGGCGCTATGCCAATACACCCATGCAGTGGGGCAATATTTAGTGATAGTGTTGCCAAGATCTTGTAACCAACCGTCTTGCATGAAATACTTACCTTCTTGTTTAGTGCCAGATCTTTCGGTATGAACTTCTTTTAGCATGGGGATATGCATATTTGAAAAATAACATGTATAGCTTGTCGCCTCCTAAAACAACTGTAGTTAGCTTGACTTTTCCTGAAATGACGCTGGTTGTAGCTTGCTTTTTCCTAACACGTCATCAAACGATTGTTAGACGGTTAGACCTGATGCCATTCCAAACACCTATCTTATTCTTGGTATACATAGTTTTACTCTTTATGTCTACATCAATAAGCTAGTAGCAAAGAAGCAAAAGTGAAGACTAAACACAGAGGAACTATGACCTTCTACTAAATGGACTGGCTACACCGGTTAGGAGTGCTAAAGAAAGGATAAAATAAGGGATAATCTTCGGCACATAGAAGAAACTGCAGACTATGCCACGATGCAGCACCCGCCAGTAACTGCAGACATACATAACGTAGAAGCAACGCCATCTATATTGAATTATCTGTGACCATATCTGCACCAAATGCGAGTAATATCCTACGCACTGGATACTTGTTGCTAGCACCTAGAGAGACCTAAATCTTAGCTCCTTGTCAACTGGCATTCTGCAGAGTGCAGACAACTCAAATTAGGTCCTTCAACATAGGCCTGGTCCTGCAACCAATTTCAAACAATCAGACATTAACCTGCGGATACTAATAAGAAACATTATAGTATGGAAATCGTAAGACTCACCGCAGAAGTGCTTAGGTGGAAAGCGCAGCATCTAGGATTGCATCAGCATGTATAGCCACATCAAGTAGCAGACACGTGCATCTACCGTCTAGAGAGACACGTGCATCTACCGTCTAGAGAGAGCTGAGCCAAATCTGTAAGATGAAAGGGTAGTTGATTGATGCATACTATAGCCAGCATCGCTTTGATGGAAGTACACCATGCAGCACACTCATATGCATACAACCCATCAATCTCAGGATGAAAGAGAAACATGTTTTCTAATGATAAAAGCCAAAAGTAATTTGAAAATAAGCAGGAGATATACATCAACAGCATAGGATCTATGTATACAATAGAAGGAGTCTAGTTCACCCTTTAATTTTCATAGGAGCTGACATTACCTTGTTGGAGAATTACAATAATACACTCCGGTTAAAATAACACATGGCGGAAAGAAACAGCACAAAAACTCATTAACTCTTGTCGGCAGGGCTGCACAAAAAGAAATTTCCCAAACTCAAGGCATAGACCGTGAACACCAACAAGAGAACGCAAAGGCACAAATGATTTAGCATGTAGATCCATGAACGAAGAAGTTGGAAGCTCACCTGCACCAAGACGCTTTGCGCTGTTGTGTGGCATTCTGCGCCCATGAGGGTGGAAGAGGTGAAGGAGGAAACACATTTTATATGACAAAAGCACCTTCCTATCCAGTTTTCAAAGAAAATATATCAGCTTAATAACCTATCCTTGTTATAGAAAGAATTAATTAAATCGTTCCCTTATGGTTGAAGAACATCGGCTATTGCTCATGGGCCCTATGAATGTTCTTTTCATAAACATTGTAGTATGCACACAATGTAGATGCAGATATGCTTTAAAAAATGAGAAACGAATCAGAGCAATAATAGTTTAATTAGGAGAGGCACAAGGACTTCACCAGGAAGGACTGGAGTGGAAGGACTGGAGTGCGGCTGCCATCGCCATTGTCCGTTTTTCTAGATATATAAGAATGGGGATTCTCTCCTAGTCCCTAGCTGCAATCATTACTGTTCCATTTTAAAGCACAAGCTGAAATTTGCAAGAACCAAGACAAACAATAACCAAATCAACCCAAAAGGAAGAAAGAAATGCATCCTTACCAGTCACTGAAACTAAGAACGGACAATCTAGAAAATACCTAGCCATCTTCAGACTGTTTTCCTAGCAAGATCTGGGAGGATCCGTTGCCCCGGTGCAACTCTGACTCGAGGAGCATGGTAGGTTCTTCCGGTTGAATATCAGGGTGCCTCCCCAACCAGGTCGGGATGCGTCACCACGTTATCCGTCCTCTCAACGTTAACATCCAGCGCATACCTGCGAGCACAGGACAATGAACAGGCATGAGCGGCGCCGCCAGCAGTAGTCTATAGTACACAAAAGTCAGCAGGTTACGGATGAGGAACTTTTCTGAGCGGAATATCTAAACCTGGTAGTAAACCTATAAACTTGTAGACAAAAAGATTAGATGAAAATTATTTTTAGATTGCATGCTACAAAATCGGTCAGCTCTGGTTTCCTTCTGAGCTGCTGTAAGAAGAGAGTCAGCAGGCACAGTCTATAGATACAATGGGCTTCTTCCAAGTCGATATAAATGCGTCAAAGAATAAATTTTGTGAACTGAAAGTAATCAATACAAACACTACCAGCGCTAGTGGTAGCTTGTTTTCCCCTTCCTAGATGCTTAGAAATTGGATCTAGATACCCAATATGTGAAAGAAGATGGCATCTGCTCTCCAGCCGCTGCAATGCACGGATGGCCTGTGGATCCGCAAGATGTGTGAGAATCCTCACAAAAATGAAATGCCTATACCACTGCGCCATATTTCAGGATGCTCTCCGGCAAATGCATTTTTGGTACGTCCAACCATTTCATGATACTATGGTCACACTTCTGTATCTATAAATGAAACTTCAAAGCTGCAAACTATCACATGAACTCAATGTGGATATCTTTTAGTTTCAATTTGATCACAGCTAGCAAACTTCAATATTGTTTTGCTGCTAAAGCTCTAAAAGAGAACACGGACCTCCAGTATCAGGCTTTGGGGGTACAACCCAGCGAGAAATTATTCACCTAGTTAAAGTACAGACTTATGTATCATAAAATTCTGCAGTTTTGGAATGCACCTGTTTAAAGTACAATCTGGTCTGCCTAAAAAAATAGAACACATAACTCGGGTAGAGGATATTTTTGGGCTGAAACCATGTATGCACCACTTTAGATCTGCATCTTAATAGGATCTACAATTACCATAGTAAAACAAGGCATGCAAATTATTGCATCCTATATCATCAGGGAGCACAAATGAAGCATTAATTCAAGCACCATATGAAATACCTCATGTGCAAAATGAATTTTCCTCTAGATCCATCACAATAATTGGTACTTCTCATTACTCCCCCTGCTAAACAACATGAGATATACAAAGGAAATTCATTAGCAGCTGCTCCCATCAATGATTGTCTCAAAAAGCCTCGCATAAATAACTCATCTATTTAGAAAATAATAGCTTGCATAGAAAAGTCACAAAATCAAGAGGCAATATAGTGTACATGTAAGTCACATATTTTAAGCTAGATTTCAGAAAATAAAATCTATTGAGGGGAATGGATATTACATAGGTCAATCTTCCCCTCCATCACATTTCCTTTTCATGAAACAACCTGTAGGCATAAATAAAAAGAATCTAAATGAACAAGGAAGAAGTATTAGGGAATTAAACCAAAAGGGGGTAGTGGAAGATAGAATTGGACAAATCTGTAGGAACAATTGCACACCTCACTTCTCACATAGTGTTTTCCAAGTGGAGATGGCCAATCACCAGCAAAGCTTAAAATCCTCCTATGTGATTCATGAGAAAAGATTAGGAAGTGATAGTGCAAAATCCTCATAGGATAGGAGATGTGCAGGGCGGACGACGCTCACCAGAGGCAACACACGGCAAGCAGCGGCCTTCGCTACTTCGATCGGCCACCAGCCAATCATCCGACAGCATGTCACACAGCAGCTCCTCCTAAGGGTGTGCCACACCTCCTTCTCCAGCGATGGCACGACACTCACTACGTCTCTTCTCGGAGACGGCACGGTGAGTGGCGTCGATGGTTGCGCTCTAATCGTTCCATCAGCCATGGTACTTTAACTCAAGTTTATCTGTAAAACAAAACAACACATATTAGGATCATCTAGCAGAGACTGAATTTATGAGGAATGGAAGAGAGGGGAGGAGACAAATCAAGAGAAAGAGAGGAGTTGGTACCTAGAATTGGAAGGGGAGTTGAGTTGGAGAGATGGGTATAGAGGAGAACGACCTGGAGGTGCCAGGGATGCCACTCCTTGACGATGTCGCCTCCTCTCTCTCCTGCATCAGTCTAGTTCCTTGGCGATTTTGCCTCCTCTCTCTCCCACACCATCCACCGGCGCTGCTGCTACTCGTGCGGATCAGCACGAGCCGGAGGACCTCCATACCTCAAGACATCCATCTGCAGCTCGCCTCCTTTGCCGAAGAAGATGGTGATGGCGCCGCGCTACTCCTGCCCAGCCGCTCCTCCGGCGGCGTGCTGCGACCGGGACAAATACATCATGGAGGGTGAGCCTCGGGGAGAGGAAGAAATCGGGGGACGGGGAGGAGGTCGCGGGCATGGAGGCGGCTAGGGTTGAGGAAGAAATTGGGGGAGGAGGAGACCGGCTGCCTTTCTTTCCCCACTCCCGATAGATATTTCTTCTCTCCTCTCTCAGCCAGTCGTATCCCGACACGTGGCCCAATCGGCTGCACAGAAACGAAGCCAGGGGCCAGCCCGTGCGTGCCTGGTGGCCTATCGTGGATGGCCTCAAAGGGCTCCATGAGGGGGCACCGTTCATACCTTTAGATACCAGAATTTCAAGCTCCGGGATAATTTTCGAAGTACATACACTACAGGGCTGATACACCGAGAGCCGGGAACCCTAGCCTGTTTTGGCCGTGGGCGTAGGCTACATCGAGGGTAGCCCTCGGCATACCTTCTCGACGACTACCTCCCTCGGCGGAGCCACCATTACCGTTGGTGTAGCCCGGCCCTCGACGTAGCACGCAACGCCGACGGCAAAACCACCTGCATACTAAGATTAAAAATTCAAATTTCCATTTTCAAAACAAAAAAAATAGAAAAAAAATCTTTTTTTTGCTATGCCGACGTTAAAACCCTTGGCATATAGTTTTAAGTTTTTTAAAATTTTAATTTGTTTTACACCATTTTTTTTTTTACTTATTTATCTTTCACCAAGACACTTTTAATTCTAAGTACATTTAATCTTAGGTCAAATTACAATCCTGGTTAAACTTCCCAGTCGGTCACCCATCCTCACACTACTCCAACCTTAGCACGCTTAACTTCTTGGTTCCATTCGGATGAGTTTCCATTAATAATAGCATATCAATCCTATTAACCCTTGGACTATGATGTCACACCTCTTTATTTTTAAATTCCAAACAATTAGTCAAGTAAACAACAATGAATTAATAATAATAATATTGAATTCAAATAACAATTAAGTGATTTTATTTTTTGGTCTTTTTTCTATTTAATATGGAATGATTAATATCTTTAAATAAAAAAATCAAAATTCCATAAATAATATGTCTAATCGATCAGAAAAATAAGAGAAATCTAAATATAACATCCATATCATCTATTGAACCTAAAAATTAGAGAAATCCAAATATAACGTCTAGTTTGCTATCTGGCCAAAACGGTCACCCTCAGAAGATGTGAAATGGATGTACCGGACGCGCTGGTGCACCGTTCGCCAACACACTAAACGGAAAAAAGTAGCACATAAAGTGATGTGTTATAGACCTAAAAACATTTTCTCGGAATTTATTGAGTGACAGAAAGTGTACCCCTAGTTCAAATCCAGTCAGTTTCTAACGGATTCGGCGAGACACCGCGGGAAGTCGCAGGGATTCCCAGATAGCTAGCGCGCACGTATGGCATGTGATATGTGGTGCGGAGGCGGTGTCCTACCCATGGAAAAAAATAGCGCGCTATTTCGGCGCTAATAGCACGCTATAGCGTTTCTGGACATGCCACACTACATTATTTCGGCGGTATAGCATGCTAATAGCGTATTTTTCGGCCGACGCTGTTTTGTTATAGCGCGCTATTTTTTGCTTGGTCCTACCACTACGCGGAGGTCTCGCGCAATACTAAAATGCGCCACATGTAGCTGCTTCACAAAAAACCCGTTTTGGCACCCCGAAAATAAAAAAAACCATCTCCCATGGGTCGAATTGGAAATCCGCTTTTGGGGCCTTGCTTCCTATCCCAGGGACCACGCATGTGCCAAATATGATCTCGTTCCGACAAACTATGCCTTGTCACGGGCCGTTTTCTACTCATTTTCCCTAAAAGCCATAGAACTCCAGACGTGATAGCCCTATTTGTGAAGGGTTTCCAAAATATTTGTCGTATCCCAATTCCGAATTTTGGAGTGGTTACTAGGACACATAAAATGACGCCATACGAAGCCGCGGGATTTTCTGACTTCGTTTAAATTGTCATGGCCAAAACGCACCCCCCCCCAAGAGATGCGGTATGACTGTACTGGGTGCGCTGGTGCACCCGTTCACTATCGCGCTAAACGGAAAAAAATTAGCACATAAAGTGATGTGTCGTAGACCTAGAAACATTTTTGCCGAAATTTATTGAGCGACAGAAAGTGTACCTCTAGTTCAAATCCGGTCAGTTTCCAGCGGATTCGGCGGGATGCCGCAGGAAGCCGCAGGGATTCCCAGATAGCTAGCACGCACATATGGCATGTGATATGTGGTGCGGAGGAGGTGTCCTACCACTACGCGGAGGTCTCGCGCAATACTAAAATGCGTCCCATGTAGCTGCTTCACATAAAAAAAACCAGTTTTGGCACTCAAAAAATGAAAAAACCATCGCCCCTGGGTCAGGTTGGAAATCCGTGCATGGAGCCTTGCTTCCCATCCCAGAGCCCACACACTTGCCAAATATGGCATCGTTTCGATAAATTATGCGATGTTACATGCTGTTTCCTACTCATTTCCCGTAAAAGCCATAGAACTCCAGACTTGATAGCCCTGTTTCGTGACCCGGGACTAATAGGGTCTTTAGTCCCGGTTTTGCTGGTGAACCGAGACTAATGCTCGGGCAACCGGGACTAAAGGGCCACGGTGGGCTGCGGCTAGGGATGTAAACGGATCGGATCGGATTGGATACTGCTCTTACCATATCCTTTACCATATTTTTGTAACGGATTCGGATCGGAGCGAATAATGGTCGGATGCGGATTCGGATGCGGATTTTATCGGATTACGGATATGGAGCGGATTCGGACCGAACTCGGATCGGAAACGGATTATTAAGAAAATATACATATAAAAAAATAGAAGTATGCTTTTCTATGTAAAATATGCGTGTAATTATAGAATATAGCTAAATGTACATATTATTTCGTACAAAGCAATGTGTGTACTAATAGCAACATATTTTGCCGATGAACTAACTATATTGTCTAAATATTTAGAGTTGGGCTAATTTTCTCGGATTATCCTCTTTGTAGACCTCGGATAATCCGTAAAAAATGGCGGATAATCCGTATCCGTCGGATAGTATCAATACCATATCCTCTACCATATCCGCCGGATATCCGCTTGATCACTATCCGCATCCGTATCCATATCCGGCGGATTTCTAAAAATGCATACCATATCCTCAAAAACGGATATGGATGCGGATTCGGAGTGGAAATTATCCGTACCATTTACATCCCTAGCTGCGGCCAAGGCAGGAAGCTTTAGTCCCGGTTGGTGTCCCCAACCGGGACTAAAGCTTTTTCCAGTTTTTTTACTCCCCACCGGTATCGCCTTTTTTGACACTGTAAAATAGAAAAGAAAATGATAGAAAATTCAAAAAATAAATTTTTTTCAGAATCTTGTATGTTATGCAACCTAGTATTAGGGAAAATTAACAAATTTGAATTTTCACTTTTTTTTGCAAAAAAGGTTTGAAAAATGATAAAACCGCAATAATTTTTGCATACGACATCGAAAAGAACGTATAATATATCAAAATGATCGTGGCAAAAAGTATAATATTTTGAATGTCAAATTACCTAAGGCTACACCCGGTTACATGGGTGGTTGATATTTTGACTGAATCATGGTGGTCACCGGAGGAGAGAGCAAAGGTGATCACGGTTATGTGGTCTATCTGGTCATCGAGGAATAGATGGATGCACGGTGAAAAGGGTTTCGACCCAGCAATAGCAGTTGGAGCTGTGCGGGAGACTCTGCTAGAGCTGGAGCTCCCTCAAACAAATGTTTCCTAGGTTGGGAATCAGCCTAAGAATTCATGGCATAGACCAGACACAGGAGTGATCAAACTTAATGTGGATGGTGCTATTAACAACAAAGAAAGCGTGGCTGGAAGTGGCGGTGTAGCCAGAGACGGCGAGGGGATTTTCAGAGACGCTTGGTGTAAAACTTACCCTGGGATCGTCGATCCGTTGATGGCGGAAGCTCTGGCTCTACGTGATGGCGTGATATTTGTTCAAGCTCGCAACTTCCGATAGGTTGTTTTTGAAACTGACTGTTCGGAGCTTGTGAGGCTTTGGGATTCTAGGAGGATGAATAAGCCAGTAATTTCTCCTATCCTTGAAGAAGTTAGTATCTTAAGTTTAGGTTTTGAGAGTTTTTCTATCAGGTTTGCTAAGCGTTCGTCCAACAACTCAGCTCATTCTTGTGCACGTTATGCATGCATGAACAATATGGCTGAGGATTGGGTCGACGTTAGTCCAGTTTTTTTCAGAACAACCTTCGTGCTGATTGTAACGTTTGTGAACTGAGTTAATAAAGCTGCAGTGTTCTCCAAAAAAAAAAACATTTCCACCTGGGCCAGTTTGGCTTCTCGTTAGCTGGACAGCCACTGTCGCCATAACGTGTCCTAGGACTGCAAGTCTACAGCTACACAGGCAGAAACTTCGTGTGACAGCTGAAATTTTGTACAGCTTCTTTCTTCATGAAGAATACGAGGTTCTAGCTGAACTCAAGCAATTTGTTTGTATGAAAACCAGTTTATCTCGTTTGTTCGTACAATGCAATCGGCAGAGGGTTATTGCTGAAGTTTGGGTTCTTTCATGCGAAATTGTTGTGTTACTATGACCATTTAGGAGCATCTTCACCGGCATCCCTCATAATGTCTCTGAACCTCTCCAAAGATTGTTCGGCGGATGCCCAACGGCGCCCCCCAATCGACTGGCCCTATTCATTTTGGCACATTTTGTTCGCATTTGACTTTTTTTTCTTTCTAATATCAGTTATTTTTTTGCTTTACTAGTTTTTACCTGGCAAAGAAAAAACGCAAAAATATGTAGCCATAATCAAAGCATTGGTCACCAAAATCATGGTTGACCACCAGGTTCGGCTGCCAAAATCTCACCAGTCCTAGCATCACGAGATAAATCGAAACCAATCTTGGCCCTCTTAAGATTCCTCCACAAGCTGCTCAAACCAAAGCCTTGGTCTTCAAGTCCATGCTGCTAGTGTCGGTTGTCAAGATCTTTGCCTCCTCGGCCATTTTTTGGTCCCTTGCAATATTTGGGTCCGAATCCAGTTTGATCATCTCAGTTTCAACCTTTGCTGCTTCAAGCCTAAAGCTTATTCATGACATGCGTATGTATGCACGATTTTTTTTAAAAAAAACAAGTGTAATTTGTTTTTAAAAAATCCAGCGCATTGTTGCTGGGATGCATCAAGTCCTCGTTCGATCCATGTCTCGTTTGTTGATTTGTTGGTGGAAAAATAATATCTTGGAAGAATTTATCTAAAGATATGTTGCACGCATCCTGGTTATTAGGGCATGTACAACGGGTGACATCAACTTTCCCTTCCGATTGCCACAATGTATTTTTTGCTTAATTGGAGAAGAGAAAATAAAGAAAAAGAAGGCTGTCTTCCGATTATTTTTTTCTCGAGAAAACGCAATGACATTGCGGTTCATTTCATTGCAAAGAAGAGTTGGTTACAGATGCTAGCCATCTAGGTGGCTTACAGATGCCAGAATTCAGTGTACATCCCAGTCTGTGGGTAGGATATCGCGAAGGCCAGCTGCACCGGCTCTCGCCCAAAGCGTCACTTCTACTCTAAACTGCTCACACACGCGCTGGACCGTAGGTCTCTCTCCCTCAAAGACGCAAGCGTTTCGGTGCTTCCAAATGAGCCAAGGGATGAGTAGCGTGACAGTGGCAAGACCCTTGCGCATTTGCTTCAGAGTTGCTTGCCTCACCAAGATCCACCATTCGCTGAGCGTGGGCTCATTGTCAGGTGGTCTGCAGGTGAGCCTAAGCAATGCCAAGGTGTCATGCCAGACATGCCTTGATAAGGGGCATGCTAACAGTAGGTGCTGCATCGATTCCGGTTCCTGATCGCATAGGAGACATCTGGGATGGTGTTGTAGGCCGTGTCTCTGCAGCCGCTCTGCTGTCCAACATTGGTCCTTGTGAGCAAGCCAGTGGAAGAACTTTACTCGCGCGGCGCCCAGGTTCTCCAGATCAGTCTCCATGCACCGCAGCTCTTGGATCCTTGGAACATGCTCAAGTAGCAGGTCTTAGCGGAATATGTTCCGCTAGCATTCCAACGCCAAACTATTTGATCTGGTTGGTTGGTGGGTGTGAATTGCTCCACCTTCCTTCAAAGCAGCAGGTATTGGCCGAGCTCACGGATGCCGATGACGCCATGGATATCACGAGCCCAGCGGTGCGCGAGTAGTCCGTCGGCGATCGACGTTCCCTTCCGGCGTCTCTTGGGGATGCATGCATACAGTTCCGGTGCAATTTGACTGACGGAGCGGCCGTCGATCCAGCGGTCCTCCCAGACCTGCCGGTCTGCCCGTCGCTGGCAATCATGTGGGTGGAGGCGAAGAACAAAGCCAAAGCATGCTCGTAGAAAGAAGTCTTATGATAAGACTAAAGTGCGGCGAAGTAACCGTATCCGAATCAAAAAAACAAAATCTTAATGGACGGTCTCCGTGGTTTAACTTGGAATTGTGAGGGTTTTAAAGATCCCGGGAAACATTTTTTTGTTAAGGAATCCACCAGGGATTATAAGCTAGATTTTATTGCGTTAATAGAGACTGGACGATCTAATTTCACAATTGTACCATGTGTCTTCCCTTATCAACATAATTCTCTAAAATAACTTAATCAATTTTTAATAATTGCTAGAGATGATAATAAAATATAATGCATTGTAGCACTTATATTTATTATCTTTTGTAGATGACATGAACTTCTAGGAGAACACGTGTCTTCTCTAGCACTGTGCATGCCTTTACACTCTGCTAACACTATCACACCGACACAGTAGAAGCTAGAAAGTGTCTAAATGGAGGGTATTTATCTCATACGTTTTGATATCTAGTGCTACTCCAATCCGCGATAAGCGTCGTGGTTTTAGTTCAAATTTAAACTATGACAATTATTATCGATCAATGGAGTAATAATATTTTCTTGTGCACAAAATAATCCCTATATAATCTGGGGAAAGATCCAGTGTACCACACTTCAAAGTTCAAATGCTACTTTGATATCACTCTTCAAAATTCAAATTTACAAGTATCTAAAAAATTCAAAAATATATCACGAGTATTCACAAGAAGTGTCTGTATAATCTCTAGGGAACGAAATCCTAATACGTATAGAAAATGAAAAAAAGACAAGTTTATATTGAAAAGTGTCATTTGCACTTTTGTCTTCTTGTGACTCTATTCAAATTAGATTTGTCTTTTTTTTTGTTTCTCTTAGTGTATTTCGAATTTGGTTCTGATTTCTTCGGAATTGTAAACACACTTCTTGTGAGCACTCACATATTTCTATTGAAATATTCAGACAATTTTAAATTAAAATTTTCGAAAATAATATCGTGGTAGCATTTGAAGTATGTGATCACTAGATATTTTCCAATACTGGAGGGCGTGCCTCGTGAGCAAGTCGAACCGAGAAGAGTGATATGTGGCTCCAGTCGGGCTGCGCGTTCGGTTAATATGGTTAATTCGGTTCGGTTTATTTGATTATACGGTAAATATAGTTTCAATACTTCGGTTAATACGGTTACGTATAAAAATACGATTCAGTTTCGGTAATAACCATTAAATTTCGGTTCGGTTTCGGTAATAACCAAACTAACCAAAGTTGACGCGAATTTTAGATTGAAAAGTAACTTTTCTGGCCATATATTTTATTTTCTGTATTTTTGTATGATTGTACTAAAGATTTTGCAAGATTTCTTCGGTTTTTTCCGGTTCGTTTTTCGGTTTCAGTTCGGTTATGCACAGCCGGAGCTCCAGATAGCTGGGTGCAACTGGCCAGATTTACAAAAGGCCAGGAACGGCTACTGGTTACCACTAGGCTAACGGCACAGGGTATCTAACTATATTTTACCAAATAAAAATCACTCTACTCAGCTATACAAGTATTCTACTTGCACTGCTGCAAAACCGTCACGTACACGTACGCATGCACAAGAACACATTACACATTAAGAAAATTCGTTCTGTTTGGATAAAATTCTCGTCCGAAATGTGAAATGCATATTCGGGGAGATAAGGTAAAATCTCCAGATGTATACTGCTAAGCCTAACCTCTTTCTTTTGCCCGCTCCTTACACGGCCCATTCGGCCCAAAATGGTAATGCAAATATTGCTAGAATGACTGACTATTGTTGGAACTAGAATCAAACTGTTTCTTTTCAGTTATCCCCTTACAGCTTAGGTGTTGCAGTAGCATCGGAGGGTGGTTGTCACGGACTTCGTCTTCATCATGCAGCAGAGAGACAGGGCTGCCGGGCGCCGGCGGTAGCTCAGCTCTATCACGAAGTCCTTGGCCGTGCCGCCCACCGTAGCCCGGACCTCCTGCTTCGGCTTGCTGCTCAGCCACTGTTCAAGTAGTTGATGTAGTGTTGTTGAAGGGCAGATTGGCCACCACTCATTGCATAGGATCTCCAACTGCACATGCAGAGAGGTACACATGGATTAGACGAAAGAGCAGATTCAGGCCATATATACATACAGGAAAATAGGACAGGATGAATCAGCGAGCTTAAATAGTGATACATATTTTGGGAGCTTTGCAACAGAAAATGATGCAGATAGATCGTATGTCACCATCCAAAAATAATCTACAAATGCAGCAAACTCCAGTCTAACAGGTAACTGTATTTTCATTGGTTGATGATCTGATACTTCAAAAGCAAGCACCTCGACAAAAGGCCAAAGACTTTCCGCGGGTTTTATCGGGTGACAACAATCAAAATGAAATTACAAAGACATCTAAAAGGCTTACAAATGATGCACCTAAATCTCATGTCACCATCAAAATGTACCAATGCATCCTGGTGGTTTCTTTACTGTAAATCGGAGGGGACATATAAAGGCTCACCTTATCATCACTTTCTAGCTCAAGTTTCTTTGTAATGTAGGTCAGGATGGACGAGACTTGCACACTCCTATCTCTGAAACAAGCAGAAAAATCATATTGAATTGAATATATCATATTCTTGCAATCTAGTTACATGTTAGTAGATCAGGAAAAACTAAATTGCTGGTAGGGAAGACTAAACAAACAACATATGATTTTCAAATGAAACACTTCCCCATTGATAATAAAATCCCCGAGAGCGTTGTTTTTCTAGGTACTTCCCCTTAATATTTTTATTTAAATAATTCTTACTCATACCAGGGCAGAGTTGTTACTAGTACAAAACATAACAAACACACTAAGTCATCTAAAGCTGGGTAAGTATTTCCAGAAATATGTGCTACAAATAAGAGGATGTGGTAAGTATGAGAAGTCTCAAATATTCTAGAAGTCAAAGAAACTGCAAGATTAAAGTGAAACTCACTTAATTCTCAAGTTCATATTTGGTATCTGAGGCAGCAGTTTATCTTGTAACCTGCAAAACAGTTTAATTTTGATGTGAGGAATAAAAACATTTAGTCCATGAGAATCTATAACTATTGTACACTGCAATCTTACTGGTTCGGCGAAGTAACTAGTGACAACCAGATTGGGGTAGTTATTCCATCATGCAAAGAACCAGTGCTTGTGTAACCAACCACTTCCTGCCTAGGATTTGCTTCTGGGATTTTCTTCAGATTATCCTCCGTGGTTGTTTTATTGGAATGCGCACTCAGCTTTAATCCAGCAATAGCCAGTTTGTCTACTGTGCCATCTTTCCTTGTGGAGAGTTTACCATTTGTGCTCATAGTTCTGTCCTCCTTGGCGGCAGCGTTAAGTCTTTTAAGACTTAATCTAAGCGATCTCTTCCCGCTTGCCGCGACCAAGTTGTGATTTTTTCCATCTTCAGAGGATGGCTGATTTGAGGCTACTATATCTGCATTAATCTGTTTGGGATGGAATGTGTAGTTAGAATAAATAAATGTTACAAGATAATGGGCATCACATTTGCGCACGAAATTATGCATTGTTAAGCACAAATCTGATAGTTCTTTAGTAGTACCTGCGTTTTATTTGCAGATGTTGTCATCTTGGTAGACTGTGCTGCTGAGGTTTTCTCAGTCTTGTGATCGCGGCCATCAGAATTATTTAGTAATCTCATGGTTCCATTATCAATGATAGAAGAGAGATGGGAGGTGGTTGCCCTTCTTGCAGCTTTGGTCCTCTGTCCTGTTAGACTAGTATGCGTTGCTGTCTTCTGGGTTTCAACTACCAAAGAAGAAAGGGACCTCTCTTTTCTCTTTGCTGGCGATGTAATAGTTGGAACCTTAGAAGCAGCAGCTACTGTCTTAAGTGGAAACACCTTATTCCTGATACTTTGAAGATTGAGATCAGGCCTTCAAAGATGGAAACGATTAATCATGTCAGGTAGCAGCATATAGTTGAGTACTTGAGTCGAGATCGCAAGAAAAAATAAATGAAAACAGATAGGTGGCTGGAACACTAAACTTTTGCTTCACAAGACAAGTTAGCATGCATATTATAGCCAATGCTATAAGACAAGATAACAATATAGCAGGCAGTTAGCACGAGGGTCCCTGATGGCTGTTATAACTTAGATTTATATATGGTAGAATTTATAGGAGTTTAGTGACAAGCTGGTATATTCTCAACTAGTAACCACAAGAACTACTTTCAATTCAAATGCGTATAGATAAATGTCCTTAACAAAAAAAAAATGTTTACTACATTTTTCTGCAAGATAAAGGTAGAAAATGAGCAAATCTGCTGCAACTGTGAATAAATGTTGTGTGTAAGCACGTTGATCTAGTGAAATGTACACATTTAAAATGCAGCATCTTGAAGAAAAGAGAATTGACAAGTTAAAAAAATGTTACACAGATAAACCTTGGTATTAACCATAACTTACCTGAGTTTCTCTTCAGGAGCAACACCAAGATAAACGTTGCATACTGGGCAGGAGTCGATCTCTTCATCATCTATTTTCTTCATAATACACTCCCGACAAACTGCATACAAAAGGATGGTCACAAGAGGAACTCTAGAGACAAGCATGCTAGTTGGAGATTTGATAGAACTGAATTTTATGTGCTTGACACATCAAAACTTAATTGGCTGTAATTAGCAAGTATCATAATGAAATAGACTAGATGTTTGATTTCATCAATTTTGAGAGCGCATTTTTCTTGAAAAAAAATCCTCGAAAAAAATTTGAGTGCGCAGCAACATCACTATACTTATGACGCAGAAGCAGTGCGAGGCTTATGATAAAGAAATGTAATTTACATAATAGAGAGATCACCTTCCCGCCCCCTGCATCAAGACATACACAAATTTTATTCAAGAATATGAAGCCCGGATTTCCACGCTATTCTGAAAGGTGGGAGTTCTTTCACGTTTCAAAGTATCATGGTGGGGAATGAAAACTTCAAGCGTGGATGTATCTGGTGAGATGTCGAGTTGGAGACAGATAGCAAATAAATATTTGGGAGGAAGCTTGGATACCAACAATACCCACTAGTAACTATGGTAAATGATTTGATAAACCTAGTGACTAAATACAGAGATGAGGAATTGATAAGCAGCTTGTTCTGGTTGATGCTAACCGAATAATTGAAATACCAATAGCACCGCACGGGTATGGTCGTATGGAAGATTTTATTGCTTGGTACGTTCAGACGATGGCATTTTCAGCATCAAATCAGCGTACCATGCAGAATGGGATTATGAGTTTGGCAGAAAAGAGAGAGAGTTTTGGGGATAGAAAGATCTAATATGGGTCATGTGTGGAAGAAATTATGGAAGCTAAATTTCCCTGCAAAAATGAAGATTTTCGGATGGAGGAATTTACATGGACTCATATGGTGTCTAGGAATTTTTTTTGACCCTGTCTAGGATTTTTGGCAAACAAGCATATATCAACGACTAGTGGATGTCCTAATGTCCTATATGTTTGAGTGGGTGTGAAGATATCATGCATACTACGTGAACCTGTGAATTTTGGAAGAGATTAATCGGCAATGGAATGAGCTGGAGCTGTTGCTTTGGAACACATTTTACGAACAAAAGGTGGATGTGAGCCTCTCAGAAGGATTAGCCTACCAAAGATTGTTTTAGCGGGTGTGTGGTATATTTGGTGGGAACGTCGTGAGCATGTCCATTGAGAAAATATTTGAGCACAACATTACTAGGCTTTGGCAATTGGGGCACTATAGTGACAAATTATTGGAGACCAAGGAAGAATTCTTCTCAACAGAAGGAAGAGACTCACCCTATTCGAACTGCTCTTTGAAAGCCCCTGGACTCGGTCACCTGAAGGTATACTAAGACAATGCAGAATGAAGTTCTCTCTTCCACCTGAAGGCTGCTATTTTCTATAACCCTAGCATTTTGGGACGATGATCCCTAGCTTTGTTTTACCTTTCTTGATAAACGATGTAGGTGTGTATAATTAATTAATTATCAATAAAACTTGCCGAATGGCATTCCCTAAAGAAAACTCAAAACACTAGGGAAAATCCACACAAGTATCTGAATCCGGCACTCTGGCATGGTCTGAAGTCTGAAGACATGCACCACCAAGATCTACATGTATAACTGAAGTTTGAAGCTAGGCAGCCTGTGGATGATTTTTTTTTCGAACCATGCAGCAGGACTCCATGTCACATATTAAGAAGAAGAAAGACCAAGACACTAAGATCGATAAGTCTTACGCCAGGGTGTTATGGCGCCCGGACTCAATCCCGCCCGTCCGGGATCGGTAGAGATTCACGCGTGTCTGTTTTGCAAAACGAACCTTCCACTTTCTGCTAACCGGGAAATACTCCATGAAAAGGGGCGGTATAAATAGCAAAACTCGGGCCAGAAACCCTAAAAAGTTTCCCCAGCCACTAATCTCCAGCCGCCTCCAGGGCCTCCTCCGCGCGCGGGATCTCCGGCCGGCCGCGCCGCCTCCTCGTCCACGGCCGGTCCAGAGGGATCTCTGGCCGGCCGTGCCGCCTCCTCGTCCTCGTGCGGGCTGGCGCTCTCTCCGGCCAGCCGCGCCGCCTCGTCTTCGTCGGCCTCTCCGCCGGCTCTCCTCCCAGAGGCTCTCTCCGGCGCGGGAGCCACGGCTGGGCCGCGTCGTCCACGGAGCTGCGCCGTGCGGCGATTGGACCCCGACGGGTGCCGTGCCGGCGCACCATCCCCACGGCCGTGACACATTCAGCCTGATCTCCGTCTTTTTTCTCTCTTTTTTTTCTTTTCTTTAGGATCTCAATGAGGTTCCTGGATCCAATTGTAGAAATAAATGGATCCAACGCATGTGGTCTACTGTTAGATATCTTGTTATGGATCTTCTGTTAGATCTTTTTTCGTGGATAGCTTCTTGACTTTTGTTAGATATTCATGCCAAATTAGTTTTTGTATGAAGATCCGTGAAGAAGTTTACAAAGATCCGATTAATGATACCTATAATGGCAACAGTGGATACACAATGCATTTTTTGTGAAGAACCTTTTTAACTGTTAGATCTTCATCATCAAATTCGGAAGAACTTAACAATGACACTATTGATCCACATTGGATTATGTGAAAGACTTTATAAACAACAAGGACTACCTCATATGAATCCGGTAAAACCTATGGACTTTTTCGCAAAAGAATCTCACCAATCTTGATGCAATGGACGGTGGGAGATAGAGTCCTGGCGCCATAACGCCCTGACCAAATGCGCGTCGAAGATCGAGGTCAAAGTACAAAAACCATCCAACAACGACCCTTTAACACCGACCACAAGAACAACATAGATACTAAAAAACTGAACCTAAGAAACCACTGCTTAGAGGATGAGACTTCAGAGTGCCGCTGCTGTATGCTGGTGAGCATGTTTTCGGTCAGGAAGGAGCAGCAGAAACTGAAAAACTGAACCTAAAAACCCATAAGAGGAAGACTACCGACGACCTACTGAACTGGGAGAAAACTGTCCTCCCTCAGACTAAGATAGAAGGAGGCAACCGCCGCACGGCACAATCACACAGCCTTGCCTTCACTCTTAATCTGGTCGATGATTTGTTGAATAGGTTTGTAGGTATTTTCAAAATGCTCTTCCGTTCATCTCTCTCCATATGCTCCACCAGTTGCGTAGAATGTAGATTCAGATTTGCTGCAGGGATGATCTGAGGAAAACAGATGTTCCCTTCTTCAGTCAACTTACAGTAGACGCTACACGCAATGATCCATATGCGAGAGGCCTCTTCTCTCTCTAGTAGTTCATACTCTTTCCCACACAATGAGCCATATGGCCATCTTGCAGATAGCATTTGCCGTGTTGCAAGAAATAGAGGCAGCAATACCTCGAACCAATTTTAGCAGAATAGGATCCTTTCGGATCCCATGACCAAAACCACACATGTTCCGTTTCCGGTGACGCTGACAACGAGACGCGTGCGCAAGCGGTGGTAGCCGTCGGACCAGACGATCTCACCGAAGTCGTACTGGCCGCGCGACAGCTTCGCCGGCGTGACGGCCAAGTAGTTGTCAGCCCTGCCACAACGCGGAGAGAACGTCAGCGCCGGCGGCCACACCGCCACGTGCGTGTCTTTGAGGCTGAAGACCGTGGCATGGTAGACCTCGTCCATCCGGAGGCCCACGTTCGTCACCGTCCGCTTCACGGTCGCGGCGGCGGCCAGCTCGGCGAGCACGATGGCAGGGTAGTTGAGGTCGTGTTGAGCGCCGGGGAGGGGAGCACAATCTTCCGCACCTATGCCTTCGTGTATCCGAGTCCTAGCGACACAGCAGGGATCTCAGCCGCCGGCGCCGACCACGAGACGCGCCCCCGGCTGCGCACGGTGAGCCCGGCGCGAAAGCTGCCGGACACGGGAGGAAAGTAAACGCGAGGGCTGGCTAACGCGCCACGAGCTAGCCGCCACGGCCTGGATCTCAGGGCGCGCGACTAGAAGGCGAGAAACTAACGCTTAAACGGCGGCGGCGCTCTTCCGGGACCTGATCAGTGATCACCATGGCACCGGAACATAGCAGAATCCGACACCAAAACCAAGGACGCCAACGCGAAGCGACGATAGCAGCGCAGGCACGAAAGAGTAGAACTGTAGAAGACTAGAAGGACGAGACGAAAGGAAACCGGAGAGGCGGCGGGGTAGACAGAATCACAGAACGGAAGAACTTACATGTGTGGAGGCACTCGGCGAAGGCGGAGGCCTCCCGAAAGAGGTCCTGGCAGAGCGGGCAGGTCAGGCGGTTGGCGAGCGCGCCCCGCGGCCGTCGTACTTCCCCCTTATCGGTCTCCATCTCTCCCCGCCGCCGGCAACCACCCTCGACCACCGCCTCCTTCTCTTGCCCAATCCTCGTCGGCCTCCTCCTCGTCAGGCCTGGAGCCGGGGAGAATCACGAATACGCGAGGCAAGGAGATGACCTGAAGGGTGGGCGAAGGCGGGGGCTGCAGGGGCGGCGGCGGCGGCGGCAGAGCTCCGGTGAGAGGCTCGGGGTTGGGGGGACCGAAGAGTGAATCTATTTGATAAATTTGGCCGTGTATAAATAGAGGCGGGAGGTGGCGATTTCGTGTGCGCGGCGCCGGGTGTGCCTAGCCTAGGACCGGGGCCCACCAGAATTTCTAGGGCTGGGTGTACACTCTCTGGTGTATGTATACGTTTCTCTGGTGTATGTATACACTCTCTGATCTACGTATTCAGATCAGTTTTTGTTTCTCAATTTTCTTTCTTGTTCCTAACTTTTTTTCTTCTGATAGAGGGCGCATAATTCTCGTGTTTGTAACTCTATACTGTTGAAATATTGGGCCCACTTTTAGTGGCCCAAATTAGATTTCAGTTTTTCCTATAAATCTCAAAGCCCACATAGTGGCAGCCTTGTGAGTTTGAGCCCAAGTTGGTGGCAGCTCACTAGGGAGTGGCAAGAGGTGGGAAGTTTAGTCCCACATGGAAAGTTGGGAGGAAGTTAGACCACCTTATAAGGTGGGTTGTTCCACCACTAGTAAGTGAGTGAGAATAGGAGTGCTACACGCGCGCTCCTCCTCCTCCTCGCTCGCTCGTCTCGTCTCGACACGACGCGCGCCGCGCTCGTGGTGAGTGGATTGAGCCGAGACTTTCCTTACTTTTTGCAGCTCAGGAAAACGAACAGAGTCCTAGACGGACGCGTCGCAGTTAGTCGGTTCGGGTCGCTCCCGGATCGTGGGCTATCTGTAACCGACTCAAAACGTTCGTGCGACGTGGGCGTGGCCCACGTTGCCTAGGGTTTCCCGAGCCTATATAATCTCCTGCCTGGCTACCGCAGAAACATATCCAATACACGAGTTAGGGTTTCCACCTCTCTCTGCTTGCGCCGCCATCGTAGCCTACTCCATCCCGCGCGCCGACGTGCATCGGCGAACGGGAGAGCGGGTCTCCGGAACCGCTCGTCCTTGCGATCCTGTACGGGAGAGGGCGGATTAGGTTTTTGGGAAGCGCTCCGCGCGGCTCGCTCAAGCTCTTCATCACGGGTCGCCTTCCGTCCAAGTCGGGCGGTGCTGCCTACCGTCGTCTTCAACGCCGTCTACTTCGACCCGTCGTCCCCGTCGTCAACAACGTTGTCATCAACCACGTTGCTCGCTGCGACATCGTCCGCTACACCTCCATCGCCACCTCCACCAGATCGGTACGTGCGACATATCTCGATCCGTTTAGCGATGGATGCTTTACTCGTTTGCGCTGCTGCTTGCTCATGTTGATTAATGCATCTAGTATGTTCGAGTTTCACATGTTAGTAGTTGCTCGTCGTCATGCTTAATATTCTGGAATTAATCATGGAAATTGTGCCTAATTATCCAACAATCCAAAAACCTAAGTGTAGGCAATTTCCTGAGTTAACAATGGCTGGTTTTTCCGATGCACCGAGGCCGGATAAGTTTACCGGTGTGCACTTTAAGAGGTGGCAGTATAAGGCCATGCTCTGGCTTACTCATCTGAAAGTGTTCGAAGTTACTGATGGTTTACCTGAAGGAACTATATCTGACCAAGATCAGAACAAGTTCAAGGAAAAACAATACTCTCTTCGTCGGATGCGTTCTAAGTATTCTTGCTGATCGTATGTGTGATGTGTACATGCACTTAACAGATGGTAAAGAGCTCTGGGATGCACTGAATGCTAAGTTCGGTGCAACCGATGCAGGCAGTGAACTGTACATCATGGAGAGCTTCCATGACATCGGGATGGTTAACAACCGTTCGTAGTCGAACAAGCTCATGAGATACAGTGCATTGCGAAAGAGCTTGAACTCCTTAAGTGTGCCTTACCTGACAAGTTTGTGGTTGGATGCATCATCGCTAAGTTGCCCCCTTCATGGAGGAACTTTGCCACAACTCTCAAACACAAGAGACAGGGAGATATCGGTTGAAAATCTGATAGCGTCTCTTGATGTTGAGGAGAAAGCTCGGGCTAAGGATAATGCCGAGAAAGGAGAGGGTCGATCCTAGCGCCAACATGGTGCGGAAGAAACCCTACGAGCAAGAACAAAGGGAATAACAAGCCCTCCTTCAATAAGCCTATGAAGACTACAACCTTCAAGAAGAAGAAGATGATAAACAAAGCGAGATCTGAGTCTGCTTTACACAGTGGAGAGGCTGGCCACTTTTCTAAGGACTGTCCGGAGAGGGCGGGACCGCAAGAAAAAGGGGAGGCAAGTCAACACGGTGACCGCTAGCAATGCTGATGGGTACGGTAATCTCTTTACTCGTTCTTTCGGTATTTCAATCTCCATGTTGGTGGATTGATACGGGTGCTAATGTTCATGTGTGTGCTGACATATCCATGTTCACTTCTTACCGGGTCGCCCGGGATTCTTCCGTCTTGATGGGGAATGGGTCACATGCTTCGTTCGTGGTGTTGGCACGGTAGATCCGAAGTTCACTTCGGGAAGATCGTGCAGTCGAGGAACGTGCAGCATGTCCCTACTATGAACAAGAATCTCGTTAGCGGCTCCCTTCTATGCGAGAGATGGGTTTAAGGTTGTTTTAGAGTCGAATAAAGTAGTTGTTTCCAAGTTTGGACAATTTATTGGTAAAGGCTATGAGTGCGGAGGCTTGTTCCGCTTTTCGCTTTCGATTTCAGTAATAAGTCTCGTGAACCATATTTGTGGCAATGTTAGTGATGATACCAGGTGTTTGGCATTCTCGTTTATGTCACATTAATTTTGGTTTAATGTCTCGGCTATCCAGTTTAAGTTTAATTCCGAATTTTACCATTGCCAAAGGTTCTAAGTGCCATAGTTGTGTGCAATCAAAGCAACCTCGGAAGCCTCACAAGGCGGCCGAGGAGAGAAACTTGGCACCTCTAGAACTCATACATTCGATCTATGCGAGATGAATGGTGTGTTGACAAAAGGTGGAAAGAGATATTTCATGACATTGATTGATGATGCGACTAGATTTTGCTATGTTTACTTGTTGCGAACTAAAGATGAAGCTTTAGACTACTTTAAAATTTATAAGGCCGAAGTTGAAAATCAACTAGAGAGAAAGATCAAGCGTCTTAGGTCGGATCGTGGTGGTGAATATTTTCCTAAAATCTTTGATGAATTCTGTGAGGAACATGGCATTATTCATGAGAGGACGCCTCCCTATTCGCCCCAATCAAACGGGGTTGCCGAGAGGAAAAACCGCACGCTGATCGACTTGGTGAATTCCATGTTAGCCACTGCTTGGTTTATCAAAGGCATGGTGGGGGAGGCTTTATTGACTTCATGTCATGTCCTGAATAGAGTTCCTAACAAGAATAAAGATAAAACCCCTTACGAGGAGTGGGCTGGAAGAAAACCATCACTTTCGTATCTGCGCACATGGGGATGTTTGGCGAAAGTCAATATTCCAATCACTAAGAAGCGCAAACTCGGACCAAAGACAGTGGATTGTATCTTTCTAGGTTATGCTCCGTGGAGTGTAGGATATAGATTTTTAGTAGTTCAATCCGAGGTACCTGATATGCATGTTGATACTATTATGGAATCTCGTGATGCAACATTTTTTGAGAATATGTTTCCTATGAAAGATATGCATAGCATTGCTAGAATTTCTACCGAGATAATTCCTGAGTCTAGTACATCTAATGAGTATTTTGAACAATCACATGAGAATGTTACTGAGAAGGATGACAATGAAGCTCCTAAACGGAGCAAGAGACGAAGGATTGAAAAATCCTTTGGTGATGATTTCATTGTGTACCTTGTGGATGATACTCCCACGTCCATTGCAGAGGCATATGCATCTCCAGATGCAGATGACTGGAAAGAAGCTGTCCATAATGAGATGGACTCGATTCTTTCTAATGGAACTTGGGAGCTATCGAACGGCCCCATGGATGCAAGCCTGTGGGCTGCAAATGGGTGTTCAAGAAGAAGCTAAGACCTGATGGTACTATTGAGAAGTACAAGGCGCGGCTTGTAGCTAAAGGCTACACACGAGAGAAGGCGAAGATTACTTCGACACCTATTCACACATGCGCTAGACTTACCACCATTCGAGTACTACTGTCCTTGGCTGCCTCCTATGGTCTTATCGTTCATCAAATGGACGTAAAGACAGACTTTTCTTAATGGAGAGTTGGAAGAGGAAATCTATATGGATCGACCTGATGGGTTCGTAGTAAAAGGTGAAGAAAGAAAGGTGTGCAAGTTGCTGAAATCTTTATATGGCTCTGAAACAAGCACCTAAGCAATGGCATGAGAAGTTTGACGAACTTTAACTTCGTAGGCTTTGTTGTCAATGAGGCTGACAAGTGCGTTTACTATCGCCATGGTGGGGGCGAAGGTGTTATACAATGTTTGTATGTGGATGATATTCTGATCTTTGGTACAAACATGAAAGTAATACACGAGGTCAAGTCTTTCTTGTCAAAGAGCTTTGATATGAAAGATCCGGGAGAAGCCGATGTGATTACGAACATCAAGCTGATTAAGAACGAGAGTGGGATTACTCTAACGCAATCCCATTATGTTGAGAAGATCTTGAGCCGGTTCGGCTATATTGATAGCAAGCCTTCTTCAACACCTTATGATCCCGAGTGTGACACTACGCAAGAACCGGAGGATTGCCATAGATCAATTGAGATATTCTCGGATCGTTGGCTCACTCATGTACTTAGCGAGCGCGACTAGACCCGACATCTCTTTTGCTTGTTAGCAAGTTGAGTAGGTTCATGTCAAACCCGGGTACCGATCATTGGCATGCACTTGATAGGGTCATGCGCTACCTATGTGGTACAATGAGTTATGGGATTCACTATTCGGGGCACCCACTGTGCTTGAAGGATATAGTGATTCGAATTGGATCTCAGATGTAGCTGATCCGTACGCCACAAGTGGGTATGTATTTACCTTTGGAGGTGGCGCGAGTGTCATGGAGATCTTGTAAGCAAACCATATTGACGAGGTCAACTATGGAAGCAGAACTTACTTGCTTTAGACACAACCACCGTTGAATCGGAATGGTTGCGTGAGCTCTTGATGGACTTGCCTGTGATTGAAAAACCTGTTCAGGCAATCCTTTTGAATTGTGACAATCAAAGCTGTAATTGTCAAAGTGAACAATTCTAAGGATAACGCGAAGTCATCAAGACACGTCAAGAGACGTTTGAAGTCCGTCAGGAAATTGCGAAACTCCGGAGTAATAACTGTTACATATATTCAAACAGACAAAAACATGGCAGATCCCTTTACAAAGGGACTATCACGTAATGTGATAGAAAGTGCATCGAGGGAGATGGGTTTGAGACCCGTTGATATTACGCCATAGTGGTAACCCAACCTTTGTGATCGGAGATCCCGTGAATTAGGACCTGGGAAGAACAAACTAGTGGTTTAATTGAGGAGAGTATTATGTAACCCTCTCTATGTGAAGATGCACAACTCTCGCTTGTTGTAAGGCAGGTTGGCAACAAGCCTTAATGTGTTTATGTTGGCTATTTTAGCAAAGATGTCTGTCCTACGTAGCATTCTTGAAATAACACACCTATATGAGTCCGATTGTTAAACGTCGCAATCTATGAGATTTGGGTGATCTCTAGTAAACTCATGAAGAGACCATGAAGTATGACGCATATGCTTCACCCGCGGGGTAGGCTACCGGCAGCCATGTACTGGTCATGACTTTGAGTGAAACCCTGTTCACGCAAAACTTGCAATTCAAGGCTTAGTCCATTGTTCAAGTGTGAGTGGATGTAGCTTAAGGTTCTAGGCGGAAGTTCAACTTAACGAGTCTCCGCTGAAACACTGGTATATAAACAAGCAGCGAGTATTGGTAAATCTCTAAATGGGGATTTGAGATCTCGGTGGGGGATTGTTGAAATATTGGGCCCACTTTTAGTGGCCCAAATTAGATTTCAGTTTTTCCTATAAATCTCAAAGCCCACATAGTGGCAGCCTTGTGAGTTTGAGCCCAAGTTGGTGGCAGCTCACTAGGGAGTGGCAAGAGGTGGGAAGTTTAGTCCCACATGGAAAGTTGGGAGGAAGTTAGACCACCTTATAAGGTGGGTTGTTCCACCACTAGTAAGTGAGTGAGAATAGGAGTGCTACACGCGCGCTCCTCCTCCTCCTCGCTCGCTCGTCTCGTCTCGACACGACACGACACGTCACGACGCGCGCCGCGCTCGTGGTGAGTGGATTGAGCCTCGAGCCGAGACTTTCCTTACTTTTTGCGGCTCGGGAAAACGAACGGAGTCCTAGACGGACGCGTCGCGGTTAGTCGGTTCGGGTCGCTCCCGGATCGTGGGCTATCCGTAACCGACTCAAAACGTTCGTGCGACGTGGGCGTGGCCCACGTTGCCTAGGGTTTCCCGAGCCTATATAATCTCCCGCCCGGCTACCGCGAAAACATATCCAATACACGAGTTAGGGTTTCCACCTCTCTCGCTTGCGCCGCCATCGTAGCCTCCTCCATCCCGCGCGCCGACGTGCATCGGCGAACGGGAGAGCAGGTCTCCGGAACCGCTCGTCCTTGCGATCCTGTACGGGAGAGGGCGACTTAGGTTTTTGGGAAGCGCTCTGCGCGCCTGCTCAAGCTCTTCATCACGGGTCGCCTTCCGTCCAAGTCGGGCGGTGCTGCCTACCGTCGTCTTCAACGCCGTCTACTTCGACCCGTCGTCCCCGTCGTCAACAACGTTGTCATCAACCACATTACTCGCTGCGACATCGTCCGCTACACCTCCATCGCCACCTCCACCAGATCGGTACGTGCGACATATCTCGATCTGTTTAGCGATGGATGCTTTACTTGTTTGCGCTGCTGCTGCTCATGTTGATTAATGCATCTAGTATGTTCGAGTTTCACATGTTAGTAGTTGCTGTCGTCATGCTTAATATTCTGGAATTAATCATGGAAATTGTGCCTAATTATCCAACATATACTCCTTCAATTTAGGTTTACAAATACATAACGTCGGTGCCAAGGAATGCAGTCCCACGCCGGTGAAATAATGCGCAACATGCATGACCTTGCTGCCCATACTATACCGCTTCGTTTGTGGTGTGCCCCCATTTCAGCCTTCCCGCGCACTAGTGCACTCAAAATTTGTTTGCATGCACATGCGCCAAACCTGATTGAGAAGTCGGCGTTGCAATTAATGCTAGGATTGGCAACTGGAGGAGAAAGCCCGCGCTAAATTGTTCAGTTTGTTGCGAGCTCACGCTTTAGGCCATCTGCGCTCTACTGCGTGCGAGATATGGTTTGGGAAGAATACATCTCAAAAGGCGGTTGCAAAACCTCAGTACTCCCATTTCGTTAGATGATTTGACCCTTGCAAAAAAAAGATTATTTAACTTAGCCATGACACCCATTTCGGATGAATAAAGGTCTCCTGTATTCTTTGAGATGAAAAATTGCCACGGAAGATCCTGTCGAGACTAGTGATCAGAAAAAGAAAAAAAATCCCGTCGAGACTATTCCTAATACGGAGTAGCAATTAACTTCTCGCCAAAAATATTCAGGGCAGTAACTTATTTTGTCGTCGAGCTGGATAGATAAGATTTCTTCCTGGAAAATTAAAATGTACTATATTAATTTCATACAGTATCTCGTATGGTCGATGCCACCTCACTGGAATTAATAGGAAAGAAACACAATCTGCATCTGGGTAGATTGAGAAACATCGGGGCCCACTTTGCCAAGAGCTACCAACGGTTCGAGAGAGGGAGACATACTCTGTTACTCGTACCTATGTTAGTGACAACGTGACGTCGGATAGTTCCGGCGTGATACGAGATTTCTTGCTCAGGGCATCATGGGTACTTTTCGAAGTATGTATGCCGATCTATGTACAATTTGTAGTCAGAACAGTTTTTCTCTTTTCTTTCCAAAAAAATTTCCCCTGGATTCCCCAATACGGCGGTCTAACACTATGTTGTTTCTAACTATTTTTTTCTTCTAATAAACATGCGCATAACTCTAGTGTTCTATCCTATCAGGTTTACAAGCTCCAAAACCCCTAACGTCGGTGCCAAGGAATGTAATACATGTCGGCTAGTGACGTGATCACCAGTGACGGACCCATAAACTTCTCGAAGCCTAGCCACACGTGCTCAATATGTCAATATGCGGAAAATTCCAACAAAAAGTCATGCAGCGCAATCATGGGTGCGGCTGAAAAACTTGGGTGGTTTCTTGGGCTCGAGGGATGCTAGATCCGCCCCAGGTGAGTACCCCTCATTAAGTTGAATCGCTGAAAAATGACGCGCCATGCATGACCTTACTACCCACCCTACGTCGCTCCGCTTGTTGTGTGTCCCCAACTTTAAAATAAGAGGCCAATCACCAACCCTTGAAACTCTTGTTTCACACGCTAATCTTGCTCTCCAACACGTCTCCGGTTCACCCGCCCCGAGCGAAAATATGAGTCACTACAAGAAACGCAAAAAGGACCGACGGCTATATCCTATGCCGACGGCTTTTTCTCAGGGATGTCGGCATAGGACCCGTTCCTGGCAGGCCACCAGAACGGTCGTGGGCACAAGATTGACATCGGCATAGAAGTCATGTGCCGACGGCCACCGTCGGTACATGTTAGCCATCAGCACAACCAGGGATGCATGACACCTGTTGTTTCCGCTGTGACGGCGAACAAAAAACCGTCGCCACATCTTTTTTTTCCTTTTTTGCTCCACGACTCCCCCCCATCGCCTTTCTAGTTATCGAAAAATATAAGAAAATGTTAGAGTTTTCAAAAAATAAAATCCTATGAGACGAACCATGTATTATGTGTTTTAGTTGTTGGAGAAATTAACAAACATGAATTTTAATATATTATGCAAAGTGGCCTCATGTTTTGGTAAACTGATATTCTTGTTTTATACGACTTCGATGAAAATAAAATTATATGAAAATGTATGTATAGAAAAAGTTACATTTGATTTTAACCGCCTACGACCATTTACCGATTTTTTAGATTCCTCAAAATCAAAACGGAAATAGGATTTTTTTCAGGTTTTAGATTTTGATGAAAAAACAAAAAAATAAAAAAATATTGTTTCATGATTTATTATTAAAAAGCAATGATGTATTTATTGTTTTTCAGTCAAATAATTATTTAGAATTCAAATAATAAAGAAATACAATGCCATGATCTAAGGGTTAATAGGATTGATAGGATACTATTATCAAATATCAACAAAGAATAACTCATCTGTCGGAAGCTCATTCAGAAGGAACAAAGAAGTTACGATTGATGGGATGGAAGCAGTTTGATGATAGGTAACCGTGTGGGATGTTTGACTACTATTAAATAATTTGACATAATAATAAGTATGCTTAGTTTTAAACTGTTAAACAATTCAAAAAATTGCCTCGAATTTTTTTTAAAAAAATGATGCACCTGTGCCGACGATCTTCCTGGGCTAACAATCTAGCCCAAAGACACCTTGATGCGTCACTAACAGGTGGGTACCTAGTGAATCCAGCAGATCTCATGTCTAAATGTGGGCCCGGAGGGAATGCCACATGGGACCTACGTTGACCTAGCAGGCCCACCAAGCTCTAACATGCGAGGCCCACCAAGCTCTGACATGCGGGCCGCTCTGACATATGGGGCAACACGTTCAGAATTGAAATAGCTCCATGCAGGCCCGACGGAATGGCACCTGGGACCCAGGTAGGCCCGACATATTATGTAGGCCCACCAAACTCTGACATACGGGCCCACCAAGATCTAACATGTCGGGCCCACCAAGCTCTCACAGGCGGGCCCACCAAAGCTCTTACGTGCGGGGCCACGCCATATC
Source organism: Lolium rigidum (assembly GCF_022539505.1). Taxonomy (NCBI): domain Eukaryota; kingdom Viridiplantae; phylum Streptophyta; class Magnoliopsida; order Poales; family Poaceae; genus Lolium; species Lolium rigidum. The sequence goes on from NC_061510.1 coordinate 372,031,663, forward strand.
TCCATGCGGGCCCGACGGGAATGGCACCTGGGACCCACGTAGGCCCACCAAGCTCTGACCTGCGGGGTCATGCGTCCAGAATTGACGGCAGGCAGACACTTGAGCTCGCACACGCGTAATTTTTTTTTGGCATGGGAACTGACATGTGGAGCCCATATTGGTCGTACTGATAGGTCTGGTCCACTTCGCATGCCTGGAGGCTGTCGAAATAAGTAGCCCCACACAGGAGGGTCGTGTAAGTACCTGACATGCGGGCCCGAGTGCTGTAGGTCAGGTACATGTATGCAGACAGTGGTTGTCTCCCTTACAAATATGGGTCCCAGTGTTGTAGGCCTTGGACTGTTGTGGCGGACAGACATAAAAATACGTGAACAGAAGCGTGCAGAGTGTGGGTCAGGTGTGTCCACCGGCCCGAAGCCCATTTCTTGTGACGACCCACCTGTCGACTCCGCAGTTCGGGCCGCCCACCTCCTGCGACGCTTATTTCTGCACAATGGTTGACGTTTAGAGCTCGCCCGTCACTAATTTTTGGGCCCGAGCGGCCCAAAATGCCATCTGTGACGCGAAAACGCGCCACCGTCACAGAAAAAGACATTCGTTGACGGATTTCTCAAATGTCAACCCCATACCGTGATTGAAACCCCAATTGTTTGTAGTGCCTACACAAAAACCCTACAAACAACCGCCATGGAGGTGATCCCCATATTTGTCGCCGCCGCAGTAGCAAAAACTGTTGGAGATATGCCCAAGAGGCCATAATAAAGTTATTATTATTATATCTTTGTGTTTATGATAAATTTTTGCATCCCATGCTATAATTGTATTAACCGGAAACATTAATACTTGTGTGTTTTGTAAACATAAAAGAGTCCCTAGTAAGTCTTTTGTTAAACTAGCTTGTTGATTAATAGATGATCGCGATTCCCTGATCATGAACATTGGATGTTATTAATAATAAGATCATGTCATTAAGAGAATCATGTGATGGACACACACCCATAGTAAGCATAGCATATGATCAAGTCATTAAGTTGGATTTCCTACAAGCTTTAAGATACATAGTAACCTAATCCTTCGACCATGGGATCATGTTAATCACCTATACTGGATGGATGCTTTGATGACATCAAATACTACTTCATAATTGGGTGATTATAAAGGTGGCGTTAAGTATTCAGAAAGTATGGTTTGAAGCGCATGGATCAAGAGTGGGATTTGTTCAACAAAATGACAGATAGATATACTCCGGGCCCTCTGAGTGGAATGTCATCCAATTAGCTTGCAAGCATGTGACTAGATCACAGGGATGTAATATCACAATACGAGTAAAGAGTACTGATTGGGAACGAGGTTGAACTAGGCATAGAGATGCTGATGATCGAACCTCGAATAAGTAAAGTATCACACGACAAAGGGAATCAGTATCGTATGTTAATGGTTATTTCGATCACGAAGTCATCGTTGAATATGTGGGAGCGATTATGGATCTCCAGGTCCCGCTATTGGTTATTGATTGGAGAGGTGTCTCGATCATGTCTGCGTAGTTCGCGATCCGTAGGGTGGCACACTTAAGGTTCGATGTTGTTTAAGTAGATATGGACTATGAAATGGAGACCGAATATTGTTCGGAGTGTCGGTTGGGATCCATGACATCACGAGGAGGTCCGGAATGGTCCGGAGAACAAGATTCATATATGGGAAGTCAAATTCCAAGTTTTGGGATAGTGCAGTGTATTTCTGGAAGGTTCTGGAAGGTTGTAGGACTGCCCAGAAAATTTCACTATGGCAGGTGGAGTCCCGGAGAGACTCCACCAGCCTAGACGACCCGCAACGAGGGAAGGTGGAGTCCATGGTTGGCTCCACCTCCTTGGCCAGCCACACCAAAAGGAAAGGGGGAAATTCCCACCTCTAGTCCATATTTGACTAGGTCTGACTTTTTGTATTATGGTAGGTTTTCAATAGGACTCCTAGAGGGAGAATGATTGAAACCTAGGGTTTTCCACCTATATAAAGGGGAGAGGAGGGGAGGGGCCGACCACATCTTTGGCCGCACCAACCAAGGGCACCAAGAACGGTGCCCCAACCCCTCTCTTCCCAAACCCTAGCGCCACGCTCCTCCATCTGTCTCCCGCACGGCAACGGTGAAGCCCTGCAGGAGATCTCCACCACCACCGTCACCACGCCATCGTGCTGCCGGGATTTCCGAGGAGGATCTACTACTTATGATGAATGCTGGAACAGGGAGAAGGATGTCTTCATCAACATCGTACATGTGACCGAGTGCGGAGGTGCTACCCGATTGCGGCACCGACGGGATCTTCTACTCGCTCCAGAGAGCGGCAAGTGATCGACTACATCATCCACGAGATCCATCTTGTTAAACGCTTAGCGATCTTCTAGGGTATGTTGATCCCATCTCGTTGCTACCATCTAATAGATTAGATCTTGTCCTGTTATTCATTCTTGAGGTAGGAATTTTTTTGTTTTCTATGCTAAGAATTCCTACAGTTATATCAGAGTCGTGTCTATGCATAGGTCTATTGCACGAGTAGAACAAAATGGTTTTGTGGGCGTTGATGCTCTTGTTGTCATTTTCTTTTTATGTACTTTGCATCTTGCGAGATGGTGGGATGAAGCGCCCCGAGCTAACCTTACATGTCCGCATACATGATACTTGCTCCACGCTTGACATGCAACTTGTATTGCATAAGTGGCTTTGCATGTGTCTGTCTCTCTCACCATAGTTAAGATCCAATATACAATCTGAACTTGACAACACTTGTATCAACATTTTGGTTCTTGTTTGTAGGTAGATCGGATCTTACTCAAAAGCCCCAAGCCACGTAAAATATGCAAAAAAATAGTGGCATCTAACTTGTTTTTGCAGGGGCATGTGATGTGATATGGCCATGATGTGATTGAGATTATATTTTATGTATGAGATGATCTTATTGTATTATGGCAACCGGTATGAGCCTAATGGTTATCTTTAAATTCTGTTAAGACATGTGTGTCTATTCATCATGTAATAGCTTTATCCCAGGTAGTTGTTATAGTTGCTATTGGTGATGGACAACCATGAAGCGTGACCTTGACGCCGTGCTGGTGATGATGGAGATCATGTCCGTGCTTTGGAGATGGAGAACAAAGGCACAAGAAGTAAAGCCATGTCATATCACATATTATGAATTTCATGTGATGTTAATCCTTTATGTATCTTATATTGCTTAGATCACGATGGTAGCACTATAAGATGATCCCTCTCACTAAATATCAAGATAATAAAGTGTTTGTCCTTAGTATGCATCGTTGCTAAAACTCATCGTTTTGAAGCATCACGTGATGATCGGGTGTTATAAATTCTACGTGTACATATAACGGGTGCAAACCAGATTTGCACATGCGAATACTAAGGTTAAACTTGACGAGCCTATCATGTACATACATGGCCTCGGAACACGGAATACCGAAAGGTAAAGTATGAGTCATATGAATGATATGATGAATATGTTGATTGTTCGCCTTTTAAGCTACATATGCTCTCCTGAAGATCGGACTTGGTGTAGTGGATTTGGTTCGTGTAATCACTAATGCAAGGTGAGGAATTAAAATTAAACTCAATTTATCATGAACTTAGTCTAAACTCCTTGCAAATATGTTGTAAATTATGGTGGCCCCTACCATCAATTTTAATTTGTTCCTAAAGAAAGAAAAGCTGAAAAACAATGGAAGCAACTTTACGGACTAGTTCCGTAACATGAGGATTGTCCTCACTGCTGGACAACTACTCTATATGCTCGATGCACCGCTAGGTGACCCACCTGCAGAAACTGCTCCCGATGAGGTTAATTTTTTTTACCTCACTTGAAAGAACCAATACTCCACAGTTCAGTGTGTCGTCCTCTACGGTTTAGAATAAGAGCTTCAGAAGCGCTTTGAGAACCATGACCCTCATGATATAATCAGTGACCTCAAAATGATATTTGAAACTCATGCGGCCGTGGAAAGCTATGATGCCTGATGACCCACAAGTATAGGGGGTGTATCGTAGTATTTTCGATAAGTAAGAATGTCGATCCCAACGAGGAGCAGAAGGTGTTGACAAGCAGTTTCGATGAAGGATTCACTGTAAATGCTCACGGACAAGTATTCAGGGGATTTTGATGTAGCGGATGAATAAAGTACAAGTAAATAAAGTGCGAGAGAAATAATTGCAGCGAGTGGCCCAATCCTTTTTAGCACAAAGGACAAGCCGGTTTGTTTACTTATAATGACCAAACGTTCTTGAGGATACACGGGAATTTAGTCTAGTTCTTTCGCTTCATATAGCTGATTAATCTTCATTGTTTTGATAAGTGTTGTGTGGGTGAACCTATGCTAATGTACCGCCCTTCCTAGGACTAATACATACTTGTGATTATACCCCTTGCAAGCATCCGCAACTACAAGAAAGTAATTAAGATAAATCTAACCACAGACCTTAAACTGCGAGATCCTGCTATCCCTCCTGCACCGATATACCAACGGGGGTTTAGGTTTCTGTCACTCCGGCAACCCCGCAATTGGCAAACGAATACAAGATGCATTCCCCTAGGCCCATAAATGGTGAAGTTTCATGTAGTCGACGTTCACACGACACCACTAGAAGAATAACACCACAACTTAAATATCACAACATTGAATACTAACCAACATAATTCACTACTAACATTTAGACTTCACCCATGTCCTCAAGAACTAAACGAACTACTCACGAGACATCATATGGAACATGATCAGAGGTGATATGATGATGAATAAAAATCTGAACATAAACCTTGGTTCAATAGTTTCACTCAATAGCATCAATAACAAGTAGAAATCAACACCGGGAGAGTTTCCCCTATCAAACAATCAAGATCAAACCCAAATTGTTACAGCGGTGACGAGGTGCAGCGGTGGAGATGGTGGTGATGATGATGATGATGATGATGATGATGATGATGATGATGATGATGGTGATGGTGATGGAGATGATGTCCAGCTCGATGACGGTGACGATGGCGTCGATTTCCCCCTCCGGGAGGGAATTTCCCCGGCAGATTTCAGCCTGCCGGAGAGCTCTTTTCTCTCTGGTGTTCTCCGCCCCGCAGAGGCGGCTGTGACTCTTCGCGACTATCCTCCGGGGTTTAGGTTTTCGGGACGAAGACGTACGCGAAGAAAAGGAGGCGAGAGGGGGCTGTGGGCCCCCTCCTCGCAGGGCGGCGCGGCCAGGCCTTGGGCCGCGCCGGCCTATGAGGTGGGCCCACCTCGGGTCCCCTCGGCTCCCCCTCTCGGCTCCCTTCGTCTTCGGAAAAATAGGATTTTTCATATAATTTCCGTCAACTGTTGATCTTCCGAAATATTGCATTCCGACGGTGCTTTTTCCAGCGAGAATCCCGGCTCCGGTGCGCGATCCCCCAATAATCATGAAACATGCAAAATAGATGAAATAACATGAGTATCATCTCCAAATATGAAATATATCAATGAATAACAGCAAATTATGATACAAAATAGTGATGCAAAATGGACGTATCAACTCCCCCAAGCTTAGACTTCGCTTGTCCCCAAGCGAACCGAGCTCAGTAAACAAGACCACATGTTTATGGAGTGAAGAGTCGATAAATAAAATACGGACAAGAAGCATCATATTAACTCACACAAGGCATTCTAGTAGACAACTTCCTCATATAATTCAACTTGAAACAAGTAGCACTACAAGAAATCTGCCATAATATGACATTTTTTTTATGACTGGAAATCAAAATGTCATAGCTTTATGACGTTCCTAGCTTTGACCGTCGTTGGCTGTTGAAGGGGGGCAAAACCTTAGAAAATAGTGACGTTCCGGGGCAAAAACGTCGTTAGCTGCTTAAACGAAAACGTCATAATCTAACCGGGATGGATTACGACGTTCTAGTGCAGCCTATTGCGACGAAACAAGATCGTCCTTGGGCTTTTCGCGTAATTGAAGCTGTGAGTTGGCTGCCATGTCATCACTTTTACTAGACATTTGGGACCTACCTCGTATCAATTTTCGCCTACGTGGCCTATTTTTTCGTCTCCCGCCTCAATCCCATCGCTGGAAGTTTGTATTGGGCGTATAAGAGAAGAGAGGGAAGTTTTCATCGAGCGGGATATGTGCGCGCCGAATCGAAATTTTCAGATCCCATCGCGATCGACTTAACCCTAATTCCGCATCCACTTTCGTTCCCCGCCGCCGATATCCAATCTTTCTCCCCCCCGCCGCCACCCATCGCCAAACCAACTCCACCGCCAGCTCCACGCCTCCGCGGACCTCCAGGAGCAAGTCTTCTCCCTCGAGGAGGACATCCACGCCGCCGCCCGCTGCATCGACCTCCTCAAGGTCCGTCCCCTCTCCCCCCTCGGCGGTTACCTCCTCATCTCAATCTCATCTCATCGCGAGCAACAACCGGACCGATCCATTTCACGCCTCCGCGTGATTGTGCAGAAGGAGTCCGCCATGAAGGCCGAGGGGATCCGCCGCTACGTCGAGGACAAGGAGGCCATGGCCACCGCGCGTGCCCAGCTCGTCGCCCAGGCCGCCAAGCTCGAGAAGGAGGTCACCCTCTACGAGCGCGCCATGGAGTCCTGCTCAACATCCCCATCATGCCCCATCTCTCCCACGGTGAGCTCGTACACCAGATCCGGTCAAGGTACCACCGGCGCCCCCATCTCACTCACTCCACGACGAGGAGAAGCAGTTCTGGTCGATGTACTCGTCTCTCGACTCCAGGCCCCCAGATCCCTCCCTCCCTCTTATTTTCTTGTCTTTCTACAGCATACACGATGCCAATCTGACAGATTTTTTGTGTGTTGCTGGTTTGTCAGGTGCGATGGGCGCCGGTGAGCTCGCGCGACAGCAGAGCAAATAGCACACCCCCGCCTAGAGCTTCTGTACGCACCATCGTGGCACATCCATGGTACTTACGCTCGCCCCTGCCCCCTCCCATGTCCGACCAATTGTGTCCCCATACGAAATGTGTATCAGCATGTGCTCTAGGCCTTTGGTTCTCTGATTCTTGGTACGCTGGACTATGTATGAGCCTTTGCTATGTATTAGTTTCAGGCGCCTGGCTAGACCATGTGTGCTGTAGACACGCAAATATATATTGTGTAAGATATAGAGCTTCATTTAACTGTTGATGTACCTTTTCTTTGCCCATTCATTGCATATAGAAATAGGATGTTTAACCTTCTTTGCTATTCATCTTAATGTGTCTCTGCTTGTCCACTTATTGTGTTTATTGAAATGCAAATCTCTGCATTTTTTTGATAATAGTTCTGACTTTTACTTAATTATGTTCTTACTGCAGTTTAGAGAACTGGCTATATGCATTAACACGATAATTCTAAGTCAGCTGCGGTGCTTTTGCATGTTATCATTTCTGAATTGTAGATAGGTAGGCATGTGCCTTTTGCAAAACTGTTACTTGACACGCATGTGCGAACCATGGTTATTGTTGTTGTTTATGCTGGAGATGTTCTGCAGCCACCCAAATTTATGATTAATTGCAGATGTTATGTGTTCGTTCCTTTAATCCTGCTACAATAGTTGTTCACCATGCCATGCTTCTTCTACAGATTTTGTACCTAGTGCATTAAAAAAGCTGAATCAAGAAATTGCATAGTAATAATCTAATATCTTTTCCTTTTGCGAATTGACATACTTGACCAAGCTTAGTTCTTTTTTCACTTATACTTTTCTCAGATTGTGTTGTAAATTTATTTTTCTTCAATTCAATTAACCAAGCATAATTATTCTATATTGACCAACATAACATTAATTGTACATGCAGGCTTTGATCCAACTTGACACGAAGGCGTCGAGCCGGGTTGATCTTAGATGGGCTCAAGGATGCTCGACGGCTACTGCACCGTGACATCAACTAGTTGTTGATCGGCAGGCGCTATGCGCTCGCTTCCGTTTTCAATGGGCAGCTTTGTGTATGTTTGCCCCACCCTCTTCATACTCCCTGGTAATGACATGGTCCAATTCAATTGGGCACTAGGCTGCAGATGGCCTTTGTGCGTGTGTTCATTTGATTAATAATTTGACCTATGTGGACATGGTTGAATTCGAAATTACCTTTTCATTTTAATACCCTTTTCCCATAGTTGAGATGAATAGATATACTAGTCTGTAGGTTTCCATAACCTGTTAAATACTAGCTTATTGTTGTTATGCATTAAATGTTTCTTCTTTACTACAATGGGGTCAAGTCCTCGTCTGTGTTACACTTCATTTTCCCACCGTGTTTTGTCCAAGTTTCCTTGTCCCCTGCTGATTTTTGTTGCTACATTCATTATATCCAGATCATATGGTGCATCATAATGAATCTATGTAAACCACAGTTGCATGTTTCATTTTAGACTTGCCATAATTATTTTTGTAAACCATAATGAATCTCTGATCTGTATTATTTCTTTGTCAGATATTTACTTGATTTCAAATGACCCATATGGTTACTTCAGCAATGACCCATCTGGATGACTTTGGTTTTATATAACTTGATGCTACCAGAGAATGGATGGCTATGATATAAATCTATTGAATATAAATGCTATGACAGTTCAAAATCTTAGTGTGGGATTCCACTGGTAGGAATAATTGCAGCTTGCTGCTTTCTAGTTATAAAATGTAATTTGTTAGCATATAGTGTAGTTGAACTGCTGCTATGCTAGTTGTTCTGCTTCCTAGTTATAAAATGTTTTTTGTTAGAATATAGTGTAGTTGAACTGCTGCTATGCTAGCTGTTCAAATTAAACATTCCTTAAAGGATATACCAAGCATATATGGTGCAGTTGGCGATGTAAGTTGGCGATGTACTGATATCATGCATATGGTTTCGTTTGACAGGAGCTGGATCCTAGTTTGTGATCCTTATCAAGGAGCTCCAGGTTGAAGAAGTTTGAAGACACTCGGTGGAAATTATGTAGTTATCAAATTTGTAGACCTAGTAATACTGTGATTGTATACACATCTGTGATTGTATACACATCTGCTTGTGAGATGATCTACATTGACTAATTTTGGGTGTTATTTGAAGTATAATTACGTGCATTTTTTGTGTATTCGATTTAAATGTGGGTTATTTATTAGCTATCAAGTTCGTAATTGGAATATGAATAAAATGTGACCTGATGCATACCGTGAAAAAAATGAGGCCCAAAAACCATGAGCCCAAAAACATTGAAGCTAAAAATGCCAAATTCAAATAAGAATTGGGCTCGTAACAGGTCAAGGCCCAACAAAGATGAAAAAAATAATCAGAACTAATGGGCTCAGCCCACATAAGGAGCTGAATGGACCGGGCTGAATTCAGATAACGACGTTATTTTTTCGTCACAATTTTGCCACGTCAGATTGCCACGCTGGACTCGGGGGCAGGTGCCCATGACGTTTTGGGAACGTCATGCCGTCAGTGACATTTTAAAACGTCATAAAGCTCTACGACGTTTTCAAGTGGAACATCTTAAGCAGTCACTGCTGACTCCCAGCTTTCGACGTTTTGAAAAGCGTCACCGTAACGTCACAAGTAGCCATCAGTGACGTTTCAGTGACACCTCTATTTTGTCAACTTATGGCAGATTTCTTGTAGTGTAGAAGGTAATCACAAATAAAGGTGCATAAGGAATCATAACTGGTGATGGCAAACTTTGTTCTTGGTCAGAGAACAGTTAACGGATTATACTCATCTATTGAGCAGCGCTCTCATATTAAAGCTTATGGTAAACTTGCATACTCAATCATCGTAATCTCCTCATAATCATTGATAACTTTCAAAGCTATATTCATTCAGATAAAACTTGTACTAAACAAGGAAGAGTAAAAGGCATGATGAAATAGATCACAATATAAATGGTTTGATCACAACGACTCAAATGCTTGCTTGAGATGGAGGGAAATAGGTTTACTGACTCAACATAAAGTAAAAGACAGGCCCTTCGCAGAGGGAAGCAGGGATTAAATCATGTGCTAGAGCTTTTTAGGTTTTGAAATCATATAGAGAACATAAAAGTAAAGTTTTGAGAAGTGTTTGTTGTTGTCAATGAATGGTAGCGGGTACTCTAACCCCCTTGCCAAACAGACCTCCAAAGAGCGGCTCCCATGAAGGACGTTATCTCTACCAGCAAGGTAGATCATCCCTCTTCTCTTTTTGTTTACACATGTACTTTAGTTTATTTAAGGATGACACTCCCCCCAACCTTTGCTTACACAAGCCATGGCTAACCGAATCCTCGGGTGCCTTCCAACAATCTCATACCATGGAGGAGTGTCTATTGCAAAATTAAGTTGCTTATCGATGAATCGGGGCAAAACATGTGAAGAGAGTTATTAATGAAAGTTGATTAATTGGGGCTGGGAACCCCGTTGCCGGCTCTTTTTGCAAAATTATAGGATAAGTGGATGAAGCCACTAGTCCATTAGTGGAAGCTTGCCTAACAAGATTGAAAGATAAAACACCACATACTTCCTCATGAGCTATAAAACATTAACACAAATAAGAAGTAATAAATTTTGAATTATTTAAAGGTAGCACATGAAGTATTTACTTGGAGTGGTAGGGAAATACCACGTAATAGGTAGTTATGGTGGACACTGATGGCATAGGTTTGGTTTAGGGGTATGGATGCACGAGAAGTATTCCCTCTCGGTACAGGTCTTTGGCTAGCAAGGTTAATTAGCAAGCATAAGAGTTGAGGGAAACAAACAAATATACATGCGATAGAAACAATCATGCATCTTACTTGTAAGCCCAAACAATTTTAACTTCAGAATACTAAGCTAGGAACTAACAAGAAAGATAATAATATATCTACATGTATTTCCTCTTCTCTACTTAAGACTCAAAGTGTTGTTGCTATTGACCAATGGTAAGTTTGCCAAAACCAAATAGATTTACTCAATGCTCCCAAAGTGATACTCATACTAACAACAAGATCAATCATATAATAGAGATTGCAAACTAAAATAAGATGTGCAATATGTAAATGATAAGACTTCTCATTAATATTCCATAACGATAACTCACCCCAAGGGATACATAGATAACCAACTAAAGAGAGATACTTCCATACCGCAACACATCTTATATGATAACTTCCCTACTCATGATATGACACTGCTTGAAAGTAAAAAGGTAAAAGATGGTGATGATGTGATACCGCGGCACTCCCCCAATCTTGGAACAAACCAAGGGGATGCCAATACCGATGATGAATTATTCCTTCGGCGGTGGTGATGAATTCTTCCCGCGATTCTTAAAGATCTCCTTCAACTTCAACTTCTCAGTTTGGCAATTCTACACTAAGACTCGAAGAGATTCATTGTTATCCAAAGATGCCGGTGGTGGCCGTGTGATGGAAATTGAGTGATACTCCAGCATTCTGCGAAGTCGGTTGTTCTCCTCCTGAAGTATCTCCACTTCTCTTCTCAGAGCACGATATTGATCACAAAACTCATCGGTAACCCGTAGTGCTTCCTCCACGGCGGGGAAAGAGCCGAGGTTAAGGGCGGGCGGTAGAGGTCCACGCAAGTTATGAGAAAAAGAACGTCCAGTGTTAACCGATCCCACCAAGATTGGCTCACTCCCCGCAGTTTGCCGCTTCCTTTTTGTTGAAGACATCCCCTTCACTTCCTCCAAAGGCTCCTTGTCCTTGTTGTTGGAGGCCATGGTGCTTCTAGATCAACGACGGATCCTAGCAGAAACAACTCAAAACAAAACACGTCGAGAAAACGATATACGGACCTCCAGGGGTCCGGGGGATTATATAGCAAAAATTTTCTCGACAAACGGAAAGTACCAGGTCGAACCAGAGTCGGAAAGGGGCGACGAGGTGGCCTCCTCACAGGGCGGCGAGGCCAGGCTGGGGCCCGCGCCGGCCTGTGGGGGCAAGCCCTCGTGCGTCTCCTCCACTCCGTTTCGATCTCGAAATTTTTCATATTTTCCAAAAGTTGCAAAAATATTGTTCGGAAAGTTAAACGCGGACTTTTTCTTACCGGAAGCTATTACCTATTCAAAGTCGGACTCTGCGGGATCTGTCAACTTGGCCTTTGATGAAGGCTTCCGGAGTTACCACTTGAATAACATCAACATCTTCATTATAAGAATCACCCGAGATATAATGCTTGAGTATTTGTCCATTCACCACTTGTGTAGCATTACCTTGAGAGAGCTAATTTTAATTGCTCCGGATCGATACACCTCATCAATGACATATGGTCCTTCCCATTTTGAGAGTAATTTTCCTGCAAAAAATTTGAGACGAGACCGATACAATAGGACTTTATCTCATTAAATTCTCTTTTGATAATTCTTCTATCATGCCATTTCTTAACTTTCTCTTTAAAGAGTTTAGCATTTTCATACGCTTCACTCCTCCATTCATCTAGAGAACTCAATTGTAGCAATCTTTTCTTACCGGCAAGTTTAGGATCTTTATTTAGTTCTCTCACAGCCAATAAGCTTTATGCTCTAGTTCTAAAGGTAAATGGCAAGCTTTCCCATAAACCATTTTATATGGTGACATACCCATGGGATTTTTATAAGCAGTTCTATAAGCCCATAGTGCTTCCTTCAATTTAATAGCCCAGTTCTTTCTAGATTTATTAACAGTCTTTTGCAAGATAGATTTAATCTCTCTATTTGATAATTCTACTTGTCCACTAGTTTGAGGATGATAAGCAGAAGCAATTCTATGATTAATACCATATTTAGCAAGAGTTTTTCTAAAACCACCATGAATAAAATGAGAACCTCCATCAGTCATAATATATCTAGGAACTCCAAATCTAGGAAAAATAATATCTAAAAGCATTCTTAAAGAGGTCTCGCCATCGGCACTTTTTGTAGGTATGGCTTCCACCCATTTAGTAACATAATCAACGGCGACAAGTATATGAGTGTTACCTTCGAAGAAGGGAAAGGACCCATGAAGTCAAATCCCCAACAATCGAATGGTTCAATAACAAGAGTATAATTCATAGGCATTTCATTGCGTCTGGAGATATTACCAACCCTTTAACATTCATCACAAGATAAAATAAACTTCCTTGCATCTTTGAAGAGAGTTGGCCAATAAAAACCTGATTGTAGAACCTTTTGCGCGATCCTATCTCCGGCGTGATGTCCTCCATAAACACTACCATGACATTTACTCAATATCTCCTGTTGTTCATATTCAGGAACACATCTTCGCAGAATACCATCCACTCCTTCTTTATATAAGTGTGGGTCATCCCAAAAATAGTGCCTCAAGTCATAAAAGAATTTCCTCCTTTCGTTGAGCTGAAAAGGTTGGAGGCAAGTACTTGGATACAATAAAGTTAGCATAATCGACGTACGAAGGACTATCTCGCGAGCTCACCTTTATTACAGCCAATTGTTCATTTGGAAAACTATCATTAACGAGGACAGGGTCATAAGTAATATTTTCCAATCTAGACAAATTATCGACATCAGGATTATCGGCACCTTTCCTATCTATAATATGCGAGATCAAATTCTTGCAAAAGAAGTACCCATCTAATAAGCCTTGGCTTAGCATCTTTCTTTGTCATAAGGTATCTAATTGCAGCATGATCAAGTATGAATTGTAACTTTTGAATCAACAATATAGGATCTAAACTTATCACAAGCAAAGACTACAGACTAATAATTCTTTTTCGGTTGTAGCATAATTTCTTTGAGCAGCATCAAGAGTTTTGCTAGCATAATGAATAACATTCAATTTCTTATCTACTGTTGTCTAAGAACAGCGCCTACAGCAAAATCACTAGCATCACACATAATCTCAAAAGGTAAATTCCAATCGGGAGGTTCAACTACGGGAAGCAATTGTTAAGGCTTTCTTTAGAGTTTCAAAAGCTTCCTTACAATCATCATCAAAAACAAAAGGTACATCTTTTTGAAGAAGATTAGTAAGAGGCTTTGAAATCTTAGAGAAATCTTTAATAAATCTCCTATAAAACCCAGCATGACCAAGAACACTACGAATACCTTTAACATCCCTAGGATAGGGCATCTTCTCAATTGCTTCAACTTTAGCTCTATCAACTTCAATACCTCTCTCGGAAATTTTATGTCCCAATACAATTCCTTCATTAACCATAAAGTGGCATTTCTCCCAATTAAGAACAAGGTTAGTTTCTTCACATCTCTGCAATACTTTATCAAGGTTTCGCAAGCAATTATCAAAAGAATTCCCATAGACAGAAAAATCATCCATGAATACCTCTACAATACTCTCACAAAAGCCATGAAAAATAGTAGACATGCATCTTTGAAAAGTTGCAGGAGCATTACATAGACCAAAAGGCATACGCCTATAAGCATAAGTTCCATAAGGACAAGTGAAAGTGGTTTTCTCTTGATCTTTAGCTTTAACAGCAATTTGTGAAAACCCAGAATAACCATCAAGAAAGAAAAAATGAGTATTTTTAGACAACCTTTCTAACATTTGATCAATAAATGGTAAAGGGTAATGATCTTTCTTAGTAACCTTATAAACTTTTCGATAATCAATGCACATTCTATACCCTACAACTACTCTTTGAGGGATGAGCTCATCATTATCATTAGGCACAACAGTCATTCCTCCTTTCTTAGGAACACAATGCACAAGACTAACCCATCTACTATCAGCAATAGGATATATAATACCAGCTTCAAGAAGTTTTAATACCTCATTCCTTACCACATCCTTCATCTTCGGAATTAGATGACGTTGATGTTCAACAACAGGCTTTGCATCATCTTCCATATTGATAGCATGTTGGCAAATAGAGGGAGAAATCCCCTTCAAGTCATCAAGAGTATAGCCAATAGCTCCTCGGTGTTTCCTCAATATTTCCAATAACCTTTCTTCCTCAACATCTGAAAGCTTAGAATTAATAATAATAGGATATATTTTCTTATCATCAATATGAGCATACTTAAGATTATCAGGCAACAGTTTTAAATCAAAAACAGGATCTTCCTTTGGTGGTGGTGTTGTACCTAAATCTTCAACCAGGTAAGTCATGTTTAAGAATAGGTTGACGAAGGAAAATTTCATCAAGCTCATTTCTTTCTTCCCTAAAGACTTCACTCTCACTATTCTCCAAATGTTGCTGCAATGGATTATTAGGAGCAAGAGCAATAGACGCACACTGTTCAACTCTAAAATCGTTATTAGGCAAATCAGCTTTATAAGGAGTTTTGGCAAATTTAGAGAAATTAAACTCATAAGATTCACCAGCCAAATTTAGTCACAATCTTTTCCTTCTTGCAATCTATAACGAGCTCCACAAGTATTTAGGAAAGGTCTACCAAAAATAATAGGACAATACTTACTAGCGAGTAGAACCAAGTACCAAAAGTCAGCAGGATATTTAATCTTACCACATAGGACTTCCACATCTCGAATAATACCAATAGGAGAGATAGTTTCTCTATTAGCTAGCCGAATAACCACATCAATATCTTCAAGTTCACAAGAACCAATTGCATGCATGATCTCCGTATAAAGCTCATAAGGAATGGAGCTAATACTTGCACCAATGTCACATAAACCATAATAACAATGATCACCAATTCTAACAGAGAGCATAGGAACACTAGCTTTCCTAGACTTATTAGGATACGAAACAATATTAGAAGCATCTTCACAGAAAATAATATGACCATCTTCTATATTTTCAGTCACAAGATCTTTAACTATTGCAACAGCAGGTTCAACCTTAATTTGTTCTTCAGGTTCTACAGGTTTCTTTGCACTTTTATTAACCGCACTAGATATAACAGAGTAATCCTTAATTTTAGCAGGGAAAGGAGTTTTTTCAATATAAGCTTCAGGAAGAATATGATCAACAGTTTCAATTATAGCACATTTATTTATAGATGGATCAATTTTATCTTTATATGGTTCATGATACTTATCAAAATTCTTCCTAGGCAATTCAAAGTGAGACGCAAAAGCTTTATAAAGATTTACAACGACTTGAGAATCAAGACCATAAGTAGCACTAATATTACAAAATTTATCAGTATCCATAAAAACTTCAATGCATTTATAATCAAAGTTTATACCTGACTCTCTATATTTGTCGTTCTCCCATCCTTCAGTATTCTCCTGGATCCGATCAAGAAGGTCCCTTTTAAACTCTTCTTTATTGCGTGTAAATGATCCGGAACAAGAAGTATCCAGACAAAGTCTTATCTTGAAAAGACAATCTTGCATAGAAATTATCAATAATAATATTACCGGGAAGCTCATGAATGGGGCATTTGAGCATTAAGGACTTCAATCTCCCCCAAGCTTGGGCAATACTTTCTCCATCATGAGGCCAGAAATTATATATGCGGTTCCGATCTTTGTGAATTTCACTTGGAGGATAGAATTTGGAATAAAATAAAGGCACAATGTGTAGCGACCTCACCTTTTAAGGTGTCGATCTCTGTGCGTATCTGTGCTAGTCCCTGGATCAATCGCTAGCACACACAGTACAAGATGTAATACCAAGAAACAAAGGTCTTTATTACATCGAATGGTCCGGAATTTACATAAAGGATTACAAATTGCATAGCACAAGGCTAGCATATCATCAGAGTTTCACAACGAATAAACATAGACAGCATGGAGTCCTTCGTCTTCATGTGCCACAGGCGAGCATGTTGAGGATAGACTCGTAACCCCTAACGTTCCCTTACTCATCGACTGAAAAACCTGCAACATGATACGTTGCAGCCACGAATGGTCAATACATTTGAATTGTATTGGCAAGATGACACTATGGTGGACTCAAATGGCATCCTACACCTACGTGCACATCTGGCAGGTAGAGCTCAGGTTCATTTTGCATAAAGCCAATTTTTCCCTATCGTTTATCAAAACATTTTCTTTCGATCTAATTTACGAGTAACATTGGTAAATCCCCAATGTAACCATTAACAGTAGCATTGGTAAAGCCCCAATGTACCTTCCTACCCTTGTTCACCCACCAGTTTTTATTTAAGAAATTGGGATGAGGAGATCTTCGAACAAAGACTTGTCGGTTCGCTCAAGTTGTCCATAACCGGGGACACGGCTAAGTACTTAGATTTACACTCTCGAGAGGTTGTACACCTTTACCCACATGGCCGGGTCAATCCTTCTACCTCGTTGCACATTTTGCTTAAGGACAGGTGTAGACCGTGGCCGAGACCTTCGTGTGTAATCGCCCGAACCATTCCCTAAGGGCCACGCCCCACCTACGAGTATCCCTCTACCACCACCTGGCCCCTAGGATCCGGGTTCATACAACATACTTTGTCAAGCCGGAGCCATAGTAGCATGTGGTTGTACGTGAAGCTAATGAGCAAGGTTTGTCTACAATCTCTTTAAGCCTGGGTGACTTTCCGCAAGTGTGCACTAGCACCGGGGTCTTGCCCCCGATACAGCCACCCTCTCCATAACTCCACCATTCACCCGGGTAATTCATTAAACTTAGTTGTTTTTCCTTAACCTCTATCAAAACATTTTCCATGGCATAGCAGGTAACAACTAAATTTAATGGCGGCTAAAGGAGTCTAGGAGTGGTGTAGCTAAACTACTAGGATTTATTAGCAGGCATAAAGCATAAACCCTAGACATGTCTACTATAAAAACACTACAGTGCAAGAGTTAAAAACTGGGACTTTTGGTGTGTGTCACTTGCCTTTTTGGTGAGATGAGTTGGTACACTCTTCGCAGAAACACTCGTTGCAATCAACACAATCACAATCTACAAATAAAATTTTCACTCCATAAACACATAGCAACATATAGACAACCACAAATAGAATATGGATGCAATATGTGGCTTAAACATGAACAACACACTTAACATGTTCTCTGGTTTTCAACTATATGCATGATGCCATGGTACAATTTTAATGTTGTTTAAACTATTGAAAACATTTTCTATCACTAGAAAAGATCCACAACACTAAAAAAAATACTACAAAGGAATTATATAGGTCATGTTTTTATTTTCCAGTGCTACTGTACAGAGGGTTCAATTCTCTGTCAATATCAAATGGAATTACTCAAAAATAATTTGTAGAACTATTTGTATAGTCAAAATACTCTACTTGAGTTTCTGCAAAAACTGTGTAAAAGTATGATGCAAAAGTGCAATATTATGTGTCTACTGTATTCTACGCATTTTTGTGAATTCAGGGATATAAAGTTTGCTAAATTTGGATAAACGAAACTTAAGTTATGATTTTTACAAGTTTCTATGTATCTCTGTCTAAAAATTCGAAAACAGAAACAGATATGACAAGTGGCATGTATCTATTCGACGATACCCCTTCGTTTAAGTGATCAAATTTTGGTCTTAGGATCAACATCCTGTGGTTGCAAGTGAATTGAACAAAGGTGAGAAAAAAAAAAGAACAAGAACGTAGCTAGCTACAGGCTAGTTCCTGGAACACTTTCGTGCGACATGGCATTAGCAATACTGGCTCTATAGAAAAGATTTGATCGCGGTAGTTATACCAGATGAAGTGTGTCGTCGAGAATAGTTGGCGAAGAAGTCGTGGACGTCGGGTTCGCCGGAGTCCCTCGCCGGAAAACTGTCCCACGACCTGCTCACAAACGAAGATGGCGCCGTCGCTGTGGTGCGTCAAAAATTTCGAAACAAAGCCTGAGAGATGCGCAACGAAGAAATAGGAAGTTTGGAAGAAACTAGAGATCAAACCGTGGACTGAGCTCACCGAATTCGACGATATACTGCGGCAGTACCGCGGAGTTGCGAGGCCAAATTAGAGCAGCCTTGGGGCTCTCTATCTTTCTGGTTTGAGGGGAAATAGAGAGGAAGGTGTGGGGCTTAAGTAGGAACAAATGGTTCGAGAAATGATGGCTTTAATCGCCGGAAATCAATTGGGGAAGAAACGTTAGTAACAGCCGACATTTACTGGGCGTTGCGTGCGTCTCTTTGGCTGAAACTTGAAGACGATGACATGGCAGTGGACCCGCGTGTAACCAAAAGAAAACAATTAAATTGAAGAAAGGAGAACGTGGGGTGGGGCTCGTTGGTTGATGCATGGCCTTGAGATGGCTTTTGGCCACTCTGCCACGATGTGTCATGGCTGGGTCGGCTCGTTTTGAGCTGGCCTGGCCTCGTTGGTTTTTTTTTCTTTTAAACCAAATCTCTTTTCTCTTTACTGTTTTAGGTATTTGAAAAATAATTTGAAATCCGAAATAGATCAAAAGTTACTCAAACTAAGTCAGAAAAATACAAATAAAATATCAGCGGATTCCATATTTAATGAAGAATATTTTGGAACCACTTTTAAAACAATTTGAAAATTTTGAATTTGGCACATAGGCCTATATGGCTTTATTTGTATTATTTCGGGTTTTAGGTTCCTTTAACAAAATTTAAAATTTTCATTCAATCTTATCCTAGGGAATGCAAAAATGCCATGATGCTTATGAATGCAATGCATGCATGTTTTTTGAAAACTCCATTTTTGGAAAAATAGTTTAAGTAACACCAATTTTTTTTATTTCATTGTAAATTTTAAATCAAGACAACCAACCAAGCTTAAATTTTATTTTTATTTCACATTTCAAAAATTTGGAAAAATTTGGGATGTGACAGACTACCACCCTTAAAAGAAATCTCGTCCCCGAGATTTGAAGAGGCTAGAAGGAAAATAGGTTTGACATTTGTCGAGGTGGGCTACCACCCTTAAAAGAAACTTTTGTAGCTAGACTAGGTCTTTTAGACACATTTAAAATGTCAAAAAAATAGAAACAAAATTTTTGCACGTACATCTTCATGTGCTACGCGCTCACAAAGTCGTTTCAAGAAAAATCGACATGTCATGTGGCGTGTGTAAAAAAGACAAAATTCGGTGCTGAAACAAAGACTTGTCACAAGATAAATTTTCTCTTTTTCGCTTAGACTACAAAAAATATCATTTTTTCGTGAAACTTGACGAATACACATATATTATGAAGATGTACATGTAAAAAAAATTGTCAAAAATTTTTAACACTTGGAAATATGTTTTTACGGTAGAGGGATCATACGCACCCGGGAGCCGAATTGAGTTTCTGGACTAGGTCTTGGGTTTAGGCTAAGTTCATCTTAGGTATGACTTGGCACATCCGAGGATATGACTTGTCACGGGGTCGTCTCTTGAAATATGTATGGCTTCTGTCCTCCAATAGGGGTTGTTTACATGTAGTGAACAACATATCTATTCAAGGTGACCTGAGTAGGTTTCCTCATAGTTGGGATTCTAATCTATATGGACAGGTGGTTGAACTAGTTTTGACAGAAGGGATCACTCTTTGGGTCAATCCGGAAACCAAGGTGAGGGGACTTCAAGGCATCCTTCATTTTCTCACATGAAGGACTTCCACTATTTTTCATCTAGTGGTTGGGTCTTCAATCTCATGGTAGTCCTACGCTTGGCAGCACTTGCCAAACTATAAGGGTATAATATTTATCCACCCTAGGGTTTAGGCTTATTCGCCGAAATCTCTTTTGTAGGTATGTGTCTCTAGATTCGCAAAGTCAACATTACGAGAGCGAATAATAAGAGTAGTAGGAATGGTGATCAATCCATCCTGCACCCAGATCATTACTTCGCATTTGATTTATTGAATCTCGTATTCTAACACTTGGTCAACCTCACAAGTTTGACAAAAACTTCCATGGAAATTTGAATCTATGTTTCAATCCCATTGAATTGTTTTGAAAATATTTCTATCGATCCTTAACTATGGTTTTGCGTATCTCACACTTTTCGCTTCTTCATCTTGATAGGAAACATCAAGGTTGGTTTCATTACTATTGTCTTCATGGCGAGTTGTCGAGAAAACATTCTCTGGGTTGAGTATAGATGAGAATAGATAGAAAGGTTCTAAAGAAAGTTCCTACCCAAACACAACAGATCAAGGAAATTTAGCAAACAACAATCATCTAACAAGCATCAAGAAACATAACACAAACTCAACAAAACTAGTATGGTCATACCTGAATTTGGTAAGATCAGTACTTTCTTACGCTATCGTTGGTTCAATAAAAGAAAATTAATGGTGGTCTAGTCTATTTCTATTTTGGATGTTCAAGTTTATATTATACTCCATCAGTGTATCTTCGTGTGTTGTGAAGTCTACATCGAAGTCTTTATTGAAGTCCTTCATTGGTCTCCCATGCAACCCTTCTAGCAAAGTCGAAGAATGTCACATGAAGTAGCAGTCCCTCACTTCAAGCACAAGGTCATCATCTCTACTTCCTTGATGGTTTCATAAGGTAGGTCATCTAAGGTAAGAGGAAAACATTTTTGAAGATGGAGTAGACGAGAATACTAGAAGTTCACAAATCAACCGTCTTTTTAATAGAAGTAGGATTAGATAGATATTTCATCCTAGGGTCTTCCTATGTTCTAATCCAAACCTGGGGTCACGAACCTATGGTCAACACAATGCTCTGATACCATCTGTAGCGACCTCACCTTTTAAGGTGTCGATCTCTGTGCGTATCTATGCTAGTCCCTGGATCAATCGCTAGCACACACAGTACAAGATGTAATACCAAGAAACAAAGGTCTTTATTACATCGAATGGTCCAGAATTTACATAAAGGATTACAAATTGCATAGCACAAGGCTAGCATATCATCAGAGTTTCACAACGAATAAACATAGACAGACATGGAGTCCTTCGTCTTCATGTGCCACGAGCTGAGCATGTTGAGGATAGACTCGTAACCCCTAACGTTCCCTTACTCATCGACTGAAAAACCTGCAACATGATACGTTGCAGCCACGAATGGTCAATACATTTGAATTTTATTGGCAAGATGACACTATGGTGGACTCAAATGGCATCCTACACCTACGTGCACATCTGGCAGGTAGAGCTCAGGTTCATTTTGCATAAAGCCAATTTTTCCCTATCGTTTATCAAAACATTTTCTTTCAGTCTAATTTACAGTAACATGGTAAATCCCCAATGTAACCATTAACAGTAGCATTGGTAAAGCCCCAATGTACCTTCCTACCCTTGTTCACCCACCAGTTTTTATTTAAGAAATTGGGATGAGGAGATCTTCGAACAAAGACTTGTCGGTTCGCTCAAGTTGTCCATAACCGGGGACACGGCTAAGTACTTAGATTTACACTCTCGAGAGGTTGTACACCTTTACCCACATGGCCAGGTCAATCCTTCTACCTCGTTGCACATTTTGCTTAAGGACAGGTGTAGACCGTGGCCGAGACCTTCGTGTGTAATCGCCCGAACCATTCCCTAAGGGCCACGCCCCCACCTACAGTATCCCTCTACCACCACCCGGCCCCTAGGATCCGGGTTCATACAACATACTTTGTCAAGCCGGAGCCATAGTAGCATGTGGTTGTACGTGAAGCTAATGAGCAAGGTTTGTCTACAATCTCTTTAAGCTCTGGGTGACTTTCCGCAAGTGTGCACTAGCACCGGGGTCTTGCCCCTCGATACGGCCACCCTCTCCATAACTCCACCATTCACCCGGGTAATTCATTAAACTTAGTTGTTTTTCCTTAACCTCTATCAAAACATTTTCCATGGCATAGCAGGTAACAACTAAATTTAATGGCGGCTAAAGGAGTCTAGGAATGGTGTAGCTAAACTACTAGGATTTATTAGCAGGCATAAAGCATAAACCCTAGACATGTCTACTATAAAAACACTACGAGTGCAAGAGTTAAAAACTGGGACTTTTGGTGTGTGTCACTTGCCTTTTGGTGAGATGAGTTGGTACACTCTTCGCAGAAACACTCGTTGCAATCAACACAATCACAATCTACAAATAAAATTTTCACTCCATAAACACATAGCAACATATAGACAACCACAAATAGAATATGGATGCAATATGTGGCTTAAACATGAACAACACACTTAACATGTTCTCTGGTTTTCAACTATATGCATGATGCCATGGTACAATTTTAATGTTGTTTAAACTATTGAAAACATTTTCTATCACTAGAAAAGATCCACAACACTAAAAAAAATACTACAAAGGAATTATATAGGTCATGTTTTTATTTTCCAGTGCTACTGTACAGAGGGTTCAATTCTCTGTCAATATCAAATGGAATTACTCAAAAATAATTTGTAGAACTATTTGTATAGTCAAAATACTCTACTTGAGTTTCTGCAAAAACTGTGTAAAAGTATGATGCAAAAGTGCAATATTATGTGTCTACTGTATTCTACGCATTTTTGTGAATTCAGGGATATAAAGTTTGCTAAATTTGGATAAACGAAACTTAAGTTATGATTTTTACAAGTTTCTATGTATCTCTGTCTAAAAATTCGAAAACAGAAACAGATATGACAAGTGGCATGTATCTATTCGACGATACCCCTTCGTTTAAGTGATCAAATTTTGGTCTTAGGATCAACATCCTGTGGTTGCAAGTGAATTGAACAAAGGTGAGAAAAAAAAAGAACAAGAACGTAGCTAGCTACAGGCTAGTTCCTGGAACACTTTCGTGCGACATGGCATTAGCAATACTGGCTCTATAGAAAAGATTTGATCGCGGTAGTTATACCAGATGAAGTGTGTCGTCGAGAATAGTTGGCGAAGAAGTCGTGGACGTCGGGTTCGCCGGAGTCCCTCGCCGGAAAACTGTCCCACGACCTGCTCACAAACGAAGATGGCGCCGTCGCTGTGGTGCGTCAAAAATTTCGAAACAAAGCCTGAGAGATGCGCAACGAAGAAATAGGAAGTTTGGAAGAAACTAGAGATCAAACCGTGGACTGAGCTCACCGAATTCGACGATATACTGCGGCAGTACCGCGGAGTTGCGAGGCCAAATTAGAGCAGCCTTGGGGCTCTCTATCTTTCTGGTTTGAGGGGAAATAGAGAGGAAGGTGTGGGGCTTAAGTAGGAACAAATGGTTCGAGAAATGATGGCTTTAATCGCCGGAAATCAATTGGGGAAGAAACGTTAGTAACAGCCGACATTTACTGGGCGTTGCGTGCGTCTCTTTGGCTGAAACTTGAAGACGATGACATGGCAGTGGACCCGCGTGTAACCAAAAGAAAACAATTAAATTGAAGAAAGGAGAACGTGGGGTGGGGCTCGTTGGTTGATGCATGGCCTTGAGATGGCTTTTGGCCACTCTGCCACGATGTGTCATGGCTGGGTCGGCTCGTTTTGAGCTGGCCTGGCCTCGTTGGTTTTTTTTTCTTTTAAACCAAATCTCTTTTCTCTTTACTGTTTTAGGTATTTGAAAAATAATTTGAAATCCGAAATAGATCAAAAGTTACTCAAACTAAGTCAGAAAAATACAAATAAAATATCAGCGGATTCCATATTTAATGAAGAATATTTTGGAACCACTTTTAAAACAATTTGAAAATTTTGAATTTGGCACATAGGCCTATATGGCTTTATTTGTATTATTTCGGGTTTTAGGTTCCTTTAACAAAATTTAAAATTTTCATTCAATCTTATCCTAGGGGAATGCAAAAATGCCATGATGCTTATGAATGCAATGCATGCATGTTTTTTGAAAACTCCATTTTTGGAAAAATAGTTTAAGTAACACCAATTTTTTTTATTTCATTGTAAATTTTAAATCAAGACAACCAACCAAGCTTAAATTTTATTTTTATTTCACATTTCAAAAATTTGGAAAAATTTGGGATGTGACACAATGTCCTCCCAATCAAGAGAATCCCTATTCTTCAGCAATTTATACCAGTGCGCTGCTTTACCAGACAGCGATATAGAGAATAGTTTCTTCCTAACTTCATCCATAGCAATACCTGCACATTTGAATAACCCGCATAATTCATGTATAAACAGTAAATGATCACCAGGATGGACAGTTATCCACAACACGTTCAATAATTTTCATAGGTATTTTGTATGAAACCTCTTTCTCACCTGGCGCCTCATCCACTACCTTTGCAGTAGTAGTTGATTTTCCAAAGAGGAATTCAAGTGAAGACCTCTCCATAATGAATTATAGCAGCAGGTAGAAATAAAAACAACACGTACTGTAAAAAGTTTCCCTTACCAATTCCACTTACCAATAGCGCTTCACTCCCCGGCAACGGCGCCAGAAAATAGTCTTGATGACCCACAAGTATAGGGGGTGTATCGTAGTATTTTCGATAAGTAAGAATGTCGATCCCAACGAGGAGCGGAAGGTGTTGACAAGCAGTTTCGATGAAGGATTCACTGTAAATGCTCACAGACAAGTATTCAGGGGATTTTGATGTAGCAGATGAATAAAGTACAAGTAAATAAAGTGCGAGAGAAATAATTGCAGCGAGTGGCCCAATCCTTTTTAGCACAAAGGACAAGCCGGTTTGTTTACTTATAATGACCAAATATTCTTGAGGACACACGGGAATTTAGTCTAGTGCTTTCGCTTCATATAGCTGATTAATCTTCATTGTTTTGATAAGTGTTGTGTGGGTGAACCTATGCTAATGTACCGCCCTTCCTAGGACTAATACATACTTGTGATTATACCCCTTGCAAGCATCCGCAACTACAAAAAAGTAATTAAGATAAATCTAACCACAGCCTTAAACTCTGAGATCATGCTATCCCTCCTGCACCGATATACCAACGGGGGTTTAGGTTTCTATCACTCCGGCAACCCCGCAATTGGCAAACGAATACAAGATGCATTCCCGTAGGCCCATAAATGGTGAAGTGTCATGTAGTCGACGTTCACACGACACCACTAGAAGAATAACACCACAACTTAAATATCACAACATTGAATACTAACCAACATAATTCACTACTAACATTTAGACTTCACCCATGTCCTCAAGAACTAAACGAACTACTCACGAGACATCATATGGAACATGATCGAGGTGATATGATGATGAATAACAATCTGAACATAAACCTTGGTTCAATAGTTTCACTCAATAGCATCAATAACAAGTAGAAATCAACACCGGGAGAGTTTCCCCTATCAAACAATCAAGATCAAACCCAAATTGTTACAGCGGTGACGAGGTGCAGAGGTGGAGATGGTGGTGATGATGATGATGATGATGGTGATGGTGATGGAGATGATGTCTAGCTCGATGACGGTGACGATGGCGTCGATTTCCCCTCCGGGAGGGAATTTCCCCGGTAGATTTCAGCCTGCCGGAGAGCTCTTTCTCTCTGGTGTTCTCTGCCCCGCAGAGGCGGCTGTGACTCTTCGCGACTATCCTCCGGGGCTTAGGTTTTCGGGACGAAGACGTACGCGAAGAAAAGGAGGCGAGAGGGGGCTGTGGGCCCCCTCCTCACAGGGCGGCGCGACCAGGCCTTGGGCCGCGCCTGCCTATGAGGTGGGCCCACCTCAGGTCCCCTCGGCTCCCCCTTCTGGCTCCCTTCGTCTTCTGGAAAAATAGGATTTTTCATATAATTTCCTTCAACTGTTGATCTTCCGAAATATTGCATTCTGACGGTGCTTTTTCCAGCAGAATCCTGGCTCCGGTGCGCGATCCCCCAATAATCATGAAACATGCAAAATAGATGAAATAACATGAGTATCATCTCCAAATATGAAATATATCAATGAATAACAGCAAATTATGATACAAAATAGTGATGCAAAATGGACGTATCAATGCCTCTGAGCAGTTCTCTAACTGTAAGATGGAAGAGGGCAGCTCCGTTAGCGAGCACGTGCTCAAAATGTCTGGGCACACGAAGAAGCTCCAAGATTTGGGAATGATGATTCCTAATGCGTCGGGGATTCATCGTGTCCTCCAATCACTGCCACCTACTTACAGAAGTTCGTGTTGAACTACAACATGCAGTGCATGCACAAGATGTTGCCTGAACTCTTCTCAATGCTGAGAACTGCTGAAGTGGAGATTAAGAAAGATCACCAAGTGTTGATGGTAAATAAGACCACCAATTTCAAGAAGCATGGCAAGCCTAACGAAAAGGGTAAATTCAAGAAGGGTGGCAAGAAAGCTGCTGCGCCTCCTATGGAGCCCAAGGCTGGCCCCAAGCCTGATACTGTGTGCTATTACTGCAAGGGCGATGGGCACTGGAACCGGAACTACTCCAAGTACCTGGCAAATGCTTCCAAAAAACCTTTAGTGATTATGAAGCTTGACTTTGCTAAAGCCTTTGATACCATTGAGCATGAGGCAATGATCCAAGTGATGTCACATATGGGTTTTGATAGTAAGACCATAAAGTGGGTAAAAGATATTCTCTCTTCTGGAACCTCTAAAATTCTGTTGAATGGTGTTCCAGGGAAGCAATTTTCATGCAAGAGAGGTGTCAGGCAGGGTGATCCTCTATCACCAATTTTGTATGTGCTTGGGTCTGAATTGTTGCAATTAGTGATTAATGTTGCTCTTAGAGCTGGATTATTGTCTTTGCCTATTGAGGTGGGTGACCCTGATTATCCAGTGGTGCAGTATGCAGATGATACTTTGCTCATTATTCCAGCTGATATGAATCAAGTGCTTGCTTTGAAAGATATTTTGCACAAATTTTCTGTCTCTACTGGTCTGAAAGTTAATTATCATAAATCTAGTATGGTTCCAATCAATGTGGCAGGTGAGGAGGTTCAACAGTTGACCACTGCTTTTGGATGCCAAGTTTCCACTCTTTCCTTCACTTATTTGGGTTTGCCACTGGGAACAGCCAGGCAGAAGATTCAACATTTCACACCTATTGTTACCAGATTGGAAAGAAAGCTTACAAGCATTTCTAGTTTTTTTATCTCAGGGGCCTAGATTGCAGTTGGTGGATTCTGCTCTGTCATCAATGTCTACATTTTTTTGTGCTCTATTCAAATCCCACCTGGAATATTAAATCATTTGAATAGAATTTTAAGGCAGTGCCTTTGGAGGGACAATATTGATACTCCAAAGCAGTCTTTGGCAGCTTGGGAAATGATATGCAAGCCTGAAAATAAAGGTGGGGTTGGCATTGTTAACTTTCAGAAACATAATGAGGCTTTGTTGTTAAAATTTCTGGATAAGTTTTATAATAAAGTAGATACTCCTTGGGTCAACCTTATATGGGAACTTATTATCAGGAATCTGTGCCTCATGCTGAGAATCTTTGTGGCTCTTTTTGGTGGAAAGATGTGTGCAAGTATTTGGATAAGTATAGGCAGGTGGCCACAGTTTTGCCTGGCAAAGGAGATATTTTTTTGTTCTGCTTGGACTGTTGGAAATTTGAGAACTCCAATACTCCTATCAGTGAAAGATATCCAAGGATTTTCTCTTATGCTCTAGATGACAAGCTTACAGCTGAGGAGGTGTATGCAGTTGATGATATTACACAACTTTTCCATTTACCCTTGTCTTCACAAGCCTATGAGGAATTGCAGGAGTTGAGTTCTCATATGAGGCGTAATCCCTTTGCTGTGGGAAAGGATTCTTGGATATATGTATGGGGAAGCACTTATATTGCCTCAAAGTACTATAAGCACATACATGAACATATTCAGGTCATTGCCCTTTATAGGTAGATTTGGAAGTCTTCTTGCATAATGAAGCATAAGTTTTTTGCATGGCTTTTGATTAGTGATCTGCTGAACACTAGAGACATGCTGAAGAGGAGGCATTGGAAGGTCACAGATGATACTCATTGTGAGTTATGTTTTGCTAGGGCATATGAGGACAGGATGCATTTGTTCTTTGAGTGTAATTTCAGTCAGAGGATTTGGACATATCTACAAATTGATTGGCTACAGGTGCAAGATATTCAGGCAGCTGCTACAAGAGCAAGAGCTGGTTTTGCTAAGCCTTTCTTCATGGAGGTTGTGATCTTAGCTTGCTGGAATATATGGAAGCAACGAAATGAGAAAATCTTTCAGTATCACATGCCATCTTTTCAAGGGTGGAAGAAAGGGTTTGTGCATGATATATCCATGCTTGTGCATAGGGTAAAAAGGAAACACTTGGATGAACTAGTTGCCTGGATAGGCAGTCTGATTTAGCTTTAGTCTTTTGTTAGTTTTTGTACAGATAGGTCTATTTTTTTCCTTTCCCTTTTTTGTACATACTTTAACTTGCTTTAATAAATAACTGTGGGGTTTTTTCCCCACAGTCACAAGGTTCAAAAAAAAAGGTGCCATGCAATATTGATGAAGACTTTCATTTGTTTATATTCCCCTGGTTCTAGAGAATAAGGAGACTATACTCAAACCATCTAAAATTTGGACCAATATTTTGGGGAACATGTTTTAAATCCTTACAAAGTTTTACCAAGATATTCTAAATATATTTCAAACCATCTTATGTTCGACCATGATTTTATAAAATACTAGTATTCGCATATACAATATCAAATCAGTATCACTAGTAGATAAATCATGAAAGATATTTTCATGTGACGTGTTCTTTCCTTTTTCAAGGTCCTATAGTGCTCCCTGCTCCACTCCTTCCGTGGACGGCTGGACTTGATCTTGACGATGATGATTTTGAGTCTAATAGTCTTACGTGGTGGCTGGCAAGATCTCAAGATTGTTCTAGACTTCTCTTGGTCTATGCAGGTGGCGTAATGGATATTGATGGTGCTCTAACTTATTATAGTACCCCTGTTGTCCATTGCGGTCGCGCTGTTCGCAGCTATACTTCGGGGTATACCTGCATTGTATTCTCGAAGGACACTAGTCGGTTACTTCCAGCTTACCCGTGGGAAAGGGTTACTAATCTTGGAGACTATTCTATGTTCCTTGGGGTGAACTATCCGATTTTCATGCCAGTGGGTGGTGCAACATTTCCCCCAGGATATTTGACAAGAGGAAACTGCATCTACACCACACCTCAGGCCATTGGCCTTCAGTTTAACACAACACGTCATGAAATTTTCCGCTTCAGTCTGAATGGCGAAGACCAGCAAAGCATCTCTTTCTCAAGCAGCGTTCCAGCGGCCAACTGGCAGACGGGGTTTTGGTTCATTCCAAGCTACACCAACGCGTTGGACTGGAACCAAGACAAGCAGAGTTAGGGATATATATTTATGTAATAGTAGGATCATACTACTAGCTAGCTCTGTTGGTCTTGACTCCTATTTAACTATTTATAGCTAATGTACTTAGGTGATAAATTGATGCTTTTTGCATGAACTCAGGTGCTTCTTGTAATTTGATCAAATACGGTCTATACACATGCATGGTTGTTTGGTTGTTTCAGTGTCCCTAGAGGCATACATATATACTGTTATTTAGCAATCTTTATTACAGTACAAAGGTCTTAACCTCATGGTTCACACAAAGTATAAACGTAGATCATCCATCTAAACATAGAAGACATTCTAGTGTATGATTCTTACATATACACATCAACATGCTATCAGAAAATCTTAATGTGAATTGTACTAGGTGTACAAACCCGTGCATCATTCTCTAGCCGGTTGCACCCAAAAACCAAATCGTGGTACTTCATACTTGACTGTATGTAGGACAACATACGGATCCAATGCGAAGCCATGGGTATCACCTGCATGAAAGAACCAGAGTTCACGTGGTTGGAGTTACTCCATATGGCATTTAAAATCATTCCTTGTCCTTCATATGGCCCTTAAAATCATACAGTTGGATTTGTGGGTTTTAATTTTTTATTAACACAGCTCAATTAATTGCCCAAAAATTGTTTAATAATATTATTAAGGGGTGTGATGTTGAAAGCCATAAGAACAATGTGCCAAACAATCTTTGCTAGCAGACAGTAAATGTATACCCATCAGAAATATTAGTACTAGTAGTACTATCAAAATAATCAGCAGACGTGAATGTTTCATTGGTCAAAATAACTACTGCACCATCTTAAAAGTAAATGGCATGACCATTTATTTGATTTGATAGCGTGCAGCTAGATAGCGTACATTACTATCTCTACTTCCTTGGGTCGCCCAAATCTGGAGTACTAAAAGCAAATCCCGGTGATTCATTTGACAAGATAACACAGATGCGTCCAAATTTCTCCGCCCATATTATTATAGTAATATACGAAATCTTGAGTGCGTTGCCTCATTGCCTTTGAAGAGAAGCTGCATTCCTTGCCAAAAAAGAGAGAGAGGCTGTATTTATAACTACCTCACCGGCCGCCACTAGTACAAACCATCGCTCCCTCTCCAGTCTCCACCTCCACCTCTTCCCTAGTAGTTCCACCTCCATATCTGCGATGGACCACAATCTCGCGGCTTCGACTTCCTCTTCGACGGCGGCGGCGACAGAGGCGTGAGGCACCTTCTCCGTGGCGCATCACTCATCCTCGTCCCGCGACAACAATGGTTGTATGTGAATTCACCATACCCTTGTGTATGGTAGAGATGATGATGCGGATAATTTTTTATTGGCGGTTGCTCACCCTTGTTTGAATATTTGGTGTAGATTCACATCTAGGGCAGAGTGTCAATCAGGGTGGGTAGCGGGCTAGCTAGTTTCAGTGCGAGTGCTTTAAATCTGCTCTAATCTCAACCACTATTTGCTCTAAGTTTCTGCTTTGCGGGACGACTCGCGGACGCCGCTTGCAACACTAATCTAGGTTATTGATCCTAGTTTAGTAGACTACTAGGATTTACATGCTAATTTGTTTTTATACTAGATCCGGATATTTATCAATACTACTACGTACTTCCTCCATTCGTATTTAATTGACTCTAGTTGAAAGCATCGACAGTTCATTTTCTTCTCTCACTCGCGTCGACTAATTAAAATTGAACAGAGGGAGTATTAGGAATACATGTGCATCCGTACTACCAGTAAGGTATTGCGTTGTTGCATAGGCTCAGTGTAATCAATATCCTTCGATATTAATATACTCACTTTATCA
This sequence comes from Lolium rigidum, assembly GCF_022539505.1. NCBI lineage: Eukaryota > Viridiplantae > Streptophyta > Magnoliopsida > Poales > Poaceae > Lolium > Lolium rigidum. The sequence continues at coordinate 372,063,490 of NC_061510.1, forward strand.
AAAAATAAATTAGGAATCCATGTTCAAACTTGCTAGTTTGATCGATGTTTGATGATGATTTGTGAGGCCATGTATGGGCCTAGTTTGTTTTGCTTGGTGGTCAGTAGGCTGATGATTTTTTTTGCTTGGTCGATCTGTGCTCGTTCCTTGGCCACTGCTGATTAAGCATTACTAGAATCAACAATTTTTTTCTTGTCTGGTGATTGGAAGTGTATGCGCTCTTCTGAAGAGCACCATCACACGATGATTAGTCTTAATGGAGATGCAGATGTCGATCAAGAGGGAGAAACATATCTTGATCATGCATTTCTCACGAGATTACTTGGTGATTAGAAGTAGAATCAACAATTTGTTGTGCAAACTTCTCAACATGTGCATATACTCAATGAATTGGCTTTATGTGATCAATAGTACTTATTGCTGATGGATGGAGGGGAAAGAGCGAAAAAACCGATACTTAGTGAAATGACTTCTCATTCTGTGACTTGTGATATCCCAGATGACAAGGTAAATATATAGAACGATGATTCGTAGGTGATGAAAGCAGAATCCACAATTTGCCGTGCAAACTTCTCAACATATGCATATATTTGATAATTAGTTTTATGTGATCAATAGTATTACTTATTCCAGATGGACCTAGGGGAAGGAACGAAAAAGCGGATGCTATGTGAAATGACTTCTAAATATGTGTGTTCTGATATCCAAGATGACAAGGTAAACATATGGACCGACGCTTGTTTTGCCGCTGCCCCATTAGATGGCTAGATGCTCTGGTCTAATTTCTGTTCATGTGTTTATTATTGCAGAAACATAGAGTTGAAGAAAACTCTATATTGTCTGATGACAAAGGTGAAATGGCATGCCAGTCTTTTAAACCTACGACGCCACCTTGTTTATCGTCTATGGAGACCGATGCAGTCTGGACCTGGTACTGATGAGCCTATACCTGGCATCATCGTGCCACATGAAGAAGGTTGTGGATTGGGTTTACCCCCTGCTGTAGAAACTGGTGGTGCAGCTAGAGCTGCTAGTGTAGAGCCTCTAGTGAACGGTGTCGTGCCACGGGAATTCTATGAACTGGAGCAAGACGGTTTGCCTATTGTCAAGACCGATGTAACTGGTGCTGATGCTGGAGTTTCTACCGATGATCCTGCACCCGAAGTTTTCATGCCACCCGAAGGAGGTTTTGTATTGGTAGAACCCGTCATGACTATGCCCACAGTACTGACTGGTGGTGGACCTGGAGCTGGTAGGGTAGAGCCTCTAGCGAAAGGTGTCGTGCCACGAGAATCCTCTGAAGTGGATATTAGTGGTTTACCCTCTGTAGAGACTGGTGGTCTACCCGGAGCTGGTATTGTAGAGATTTCAGCAAACGGTGCTGTCCCACCCAACTCCTATGAACTGGAGCATGTACCGATGTGCCTTCCAGTAGAACCCGATGCACTCGTAAGTAGTGGTGATGATTCCGCTGAATCTGATCAACAAGGATCCGCATCTCGAGGACAAGATGTCAGCCGTCATTCACCCGAACCCGAGCTGAAGTCAGCAACGGTAGCTTATATGGCATAGACTCGTCCTTCAAGCTCTAAAGATCCAAGTTGGGTGGTTCACGGGACCAGCTACTCCAAGCCATTGTCACTACAAAAGACCAGCCAGCATGCTTCGTCATCTCCTGCATACTGTTTGACAAGCTGAAGCACTGCAACTGGCGCATTGTTCAATCCCATCAACATGGAGAGAGGAGCTATGTTTATGTCAAGATGATTCATGCTGATTTGGTAAGGTTCCATGATAAGATGTATGGGTGGGGTGAGGCAAGAGCCACATTTTGCAGCATTCACACAGTCTTCGCTCTTGAGCCAGATGATGACCCACAAGTATAGGGGGTGTATTTTAGTACTTTCGATAAATAAGAGTGTCGAACCCAACGAGGAGTACAAGGTGTTGACAAGCAGTTTCGATGAAGGATTCACTGTAAATGCTCACAGACAAGTATTCAAGGGATTTTGATATAACAGATGAATAAAGTACAAGTAAGTAAAATGCGAGAATAATAGGTGCAGCGAGTGGCCCAATCCTTTTTAGCACAAAGGACAAGCCGGTTTGTTTACTTATGATGACCAAACGTTCTTGAGGACACACGGGAATTTAGTCTAGTGCTTTCGCTTCATATAGTTGATTAATCTTCATTGTTTTGATAAGTGTTGTGTGGGTGAACCTATGCTAATGCACTGCCCTTCCTAGGACTAATACATACTTGTGATTATACCCCTTCCAAGCATCCGCAAATACAAGAAAGTAATTAAGATAAATCTAACCACAACCTTAAACTCTGAGATCCTGCTATCCCTCCTGCATCGATATACCAACGGGGGTTCGAGTTGCTTGTCACTCCGGCAACCCCACAATTAGCAAACGAATACAAGATGTATTCCCCTAGGCCCATATAGGTGAAGTATCATGTAGTCGACGTTCACATGACACCACTAGAAGAATAACACCACAACTTAAATATCAAACCATTAAATATTACTCAACATAATTCACTACTAACATTTAGACTTCACCCATGTCCTCAAGAACTAAACGAACTACTCACGAGACATCATATGGAACATGATCATAGGTGATATGATGATGAATAACAATCTGAACATAAACCTTGGTTCAATGGTTTCACTCAATAGCATCAATAACAAGGAGTAATCAATACCTGGAGAGTTTCCCCTATGAAATAATCAAGATTCAACCCTAGATGTTACATCGGTGACGAGGTGCAGCGGTGGAGATGACGGTGATGGTGGCGGAGATGATGGTGATGATGATCCCAATGAAGTCCAGCTCGATGGCTGTGATGATGGTGTCGATTTCCCCCTCCGGGAGGGAATTTCCCCGGCGGATTTCAGCCTGCCGGAGAACTCTTTTCTCTCTGGTGTTTTCCGCCCCGCAGAGGCGGCTGTGACTCTTCGCGATTATCCCCAGCACCTTAGGTTTTGGGTAGATGAAGTACGCGAAGGAGAGACGGCCGAGGGGGGCTGTGGGCCCCCTCCCCACAAGGCGGCGCGGCCAGGGTGGAGCCCGTGCCGGCCTATGGGGGGGCCCATGGCGGCCTCCTCGGCCCCTCCTTTTGGCTGGTTCCTTCTTCTGGAGAAATAAGACCTTCGGTGTAATTTCCGCCAATTGTTGATCTTCAGAAATATTGCATTCTGACGGTGCTTTTTCCAGCAGAATCCTGACTCCGGTGAGTGATTCTCCAATAATCATGAAACATGCAAAATAGGTGAAATAACATAAGTATCATCTCTAAATATGAAATATATCAATGAATAACAGTAAATTATGATAAAAAATAGTGATGCAAAATGGACGTATCAACTCCCCCCAAGCTTAGACTTCGCTTGTCCCCAAGCGAAACTGAACTCGGTAAACAAGACCACATGTTTATGGAGTGAAGAGTCGATAAACAAAATAAGAAGCATCACATTAATTCACACAAGACATTCTAGTGAACAACTTCCTCATATAATTCAACTTGAAACAAGTAGAAGGAAATCACAGATAAAGGTGCATAAGAAATCATAATTGGTGATGGCAAACTTCGTTCTTGGTCAAAGAACAATTAACAGATTGTACTTATCTGTTGAGCAGAGCTCTTATATTAAAGCTTATATGGAAAAACTTGCATACTCAATCATAATAATCTCCTCATAATCATTGATAACCTTCAAAGCTATATTCATTCGGATAAAACTTGTACTAAACAAGGAAGAATAGAAGGCATGATTAAGTAGATCACAATATAAATGGTTGGATCACAACAACTCAATTGCTTGCTTAAGATAGAGGGAAACAGGTTTACTGACTCAACATAAAGTAAAAGATAAGCCCTTCGCAGAGGGAAGCAGGGATTAAATCATGTGCTAGAGCTTTTTAAGTTTTGAAATCATATAAAGAGCATAAAAGTAAGGTTTGAGAGGTGTTTGTTGTTGTCAACGAATGGTAGTGGGTACTCTAACTCCCTTGCCAAACAGACTTCCAAAGAGCGGCTCCCATGAAGGACGTTATCTCTACCAGCAAGGTAGATCATCCTTCTTCTCTTTTGTTTACACATTTACTTTAGTTTATTTAGTGATGACACTCCTCCCAACCTTTGCTTTCACAAGCCATGGCTAACCGAATCCTCGGGTGCCTTCCAACATTTCACATACCATGGAGGAGTGTCTATTGCAAAATTAAGTTGCTTACTGATGAATCAGGGCAAAACATGTGAAGAGAGTTATTAATGAAAGTTAATTAGTTGGGGCTGGGAACCCCGTTGCCAGCTCTTTTTGCAAAATTATTGGATAATCGGATGTGCCACTAGTCCATTAGTGAAAGTCTGCCTAACAAGATTGAATGATAAAACACCACATACTCCTCATGAGCTATAAAACATTGACACAAATAAGGGATGATAACTTTTGAATTGTTTAAAGGTAGCACATGAAGTATTTACTTGGAATGGCAGGGAAATACCACATAGTAGGCAGTTATGGTGGACACTGATGGCATAGGTTTGGGTTAAGGTTTGGATGCACGAGAAGCATTCCCTCTCAGTACAGGTCTTTGGCTAGCAAGGTTGATTAGCAAGCATAAGAGTTGAGGGAAACAAACAAATACACATGTGATAGAAACAATCATGCATCTTTCCCGTAAGCACAAATAATTTTAACTTCAGAATACTAAGCTAAGAGCTAACAAGAAAGAAAGATAATGAAATAACATATCTACATGTATTTCCTCTTTTCTACTTAAACCTCAAAGTGTAGTTGCTATTGACCAATGCTAAGTTTGCCAAAACCAAATAGATTTACTCAATGCTCCCAAAGTGATACCAATACTAACAACAAGATCAATCATATAACAGAGATTGCAAACTAAAATAAGGTGTGCAATATGTAAATGATAAGACTTCTCATTAATATTCCATAACGATAACTCACACCAAGGGATACATAGACAACCAACTAAAGAGAGATACTTCCACACTGCAACCATCTTATATGATAACTTCCCTACTCATGATATGACACTACTTGATAGTAAAAAGGTAAAAGATAGTGATGATGTGATACCGCGACACTCCCCCCAAGCTTGGAACAAACCAAGGGGGTGCCAATACCAATGATGAATTACTTCTTCGGCTGTGGTGGTGATGAATTCTTGCCATCATCAGACTTCCAAGGAAGAGGCTCTCCATCAACAAACGACATCTTGGTCTCAGGAATCCTGAAACTAGCAGCATAGCTTATGTGTTTAAACCTGTTTTCATACTCACAGTTTTGATTCTGAATATCATAGAGTTGAGCTTGGAGTTTGTTGGTAGTGTCGTGAAGTGAGAGGATATCGTCCCACAGCTTTGCAGTCTCCTTCTTGTGTCCATCAATAAGTTCAGACACAATTTTGTGGAAGATGTCCACTTCACGCTCAACCATCTTCTTGTAGTTGAAGACCTCTTGTTCTAATTTCTCCATCCTATCCTCCAAACTTCCTTCTCCTTTAGGACCCCGGACATCTTCAATCTGCAACTCTCCATCTACGAGCAAAGCAATTCCTTGGGGTGCATCTTCGGCTCGTTCATGTACGGGTTGACGACGTCCTCAAATAAGCTGTCCTTCGGAGTCCCCGACGAAGACATGCTGGCTCTAGATCCGAAGCAGATCCTGGCAGAAAACAGCTCGAAACAAAACACGACGAGAAAACGATATACGGACCTCCAGGGGTCCGGGGGATTATATAGCAAAAAAAATCACGACAGAAGGAAAGTACCAGGCCGAACCAGAGTTGGAGAGGGACACCGAGGGGGCGTCCTCATAGGGCGGCGCGGCCAGGGTAGGGCCCGCGCCGGCCTATGGGGGCACGCCCTCGTGCGTGTCCTCCTCTCCGTTTCGATCTCGTAATTTTTCATATTTTCCAAAAGTATCAAAAACATTGTTCGGAAAGTTAAACGCAGACTTTTTATTACCAGAACTGTTACCTATTCAAAATCGAACTCTGCAGAACTGTCAATTTGACCTTTGATGAAAGCTTCCGGAGTCACCACTCGAATAACATCAACATCTTCATTATAAGAATCTCCAGAAATATAATGCTTGAGTCTCTGTCATTTCACCACTTGTGTGGCATCACCTTTCAGAGAACTAATTTTAATTGCCCCTGAACGATACACCTCCACAATGACATATGGTCCTTCCCATTTTGAGAGCAATTTCCCTGCAAAAAATCTGAGACGAGACCGATACAATAGGACTTTATCCCCAACATTAAATTCTCTTTTGATAATTCTTCTATCATGCCATTTCTTAACTTTCTCCTTAAAAAGTTTAGCATTTTCATAAGCTTCACTTCTCCATTCATCTAGAGAACTCAATTGTAGCAATCTCTTCTTACCGGCAAGTTTAGGATCTTTATTTAGTTCTCTTACATGCCCCAATAAGCTTTGTGCTCTAGTTCTAAAGGTAAATGACAAGATTTCTCATAAACCATTTTATAAGGTGACATCCCCATAGGATTTTTATAAGCAGTTCTATAAGCCCATAGTGCTTCCTTCAATTTACTAGCCCAGTTCTTTCTAGATTTATTAACGGTCTTTTGCAAGATAGATTTAATCTCTCTATTTGATAATTCTACTTGCCCACTAGTTTGAGGATGATAAGCGGAAGCAATCCTATGATTAATACCATATTTAGCAAGAGTTTTTCTAAAACCACCATGAATAAAATGAGAACCTCCATCAGTCATAAGATATCTAGGAACTCCAAATCTAGGAAAAATAATATCTAAAAGCATTCTTAAAGAGGTCTCACCATCAGCACTTTTTGTGGGTATGGCTTCCACCCATTTAGTAACATAATCAACAACGACAAGTATATGAGTGTTACCTTCTGAAGAAGGGAAAGGACCCATGAAGTCAAATCCCCAACAATCAAATGGTTCAATAACAAGAGTATAATTCATAGGAATTTCATTGCGTCTGGAGATATTGCCAACCCTTTGACATTCATCACAAGATAAAATAAAACTTTCTTGCATCTTTAAAGATATTTGGCCAATAAAAACCTGATTGTAGAACCTTTTGCGCGGTTCTATCTCCGGCGTGATGTCCTCCATAAACACTACCATGACATTTAGTCAATATCTCTTGTTGTTCATATTCGGGAACACATCTTCGCATAATACCATCCACTCCTTCTTTATATAAGTGTGGGTCATCCCAAAAATAATGCCTCAAGTCATAAAAGAATTTCCTCCTTTGCTGAGCTGAAAAGGTTGGAGGCAAGTACTTGGAAACAATAAAGTTACCATAATCAGCATACCAAGGACTATCTCGCGAGCTCACCTTTATTACAGCCAATTGTTCATTTGGAAAACTATCATTAACAGGAACAGTATCATAAGCAATATTTTCCAATCTAGATAAATTATCAGCAACAGGATTATCAGCACCTTTCCTATCTATAATATGTAAATCAAATTCTTGCAAAAGAAGCACCCATCTAATAAGCCTTGGCTTAGCATCTTTCTTTTCCATAAGGTACCTAATTGCAGCATGATCAGTATGAATTGTAACTTTTGAATCAACAATATAAGGTCTAAACTTGTCACAAGCAAAGACTACAACTAATAATTATTTTTCAGTTGTAGCATAATTTCATTGAGCAACATCAAGAGTTTTACTAGCATAATGAATAACATTCAATTTTTTATCTATTCGCTGTCCAAGGACAGCACCTACAGCAAAATCACTAGCATCACACGTAATCTCAAAAGGTAAATTCCAATTAGGAGGTTCAACTACAGGAGCTGTTGTCAAGGCTTTCTTTAGAGTTTCAAAAGCTTCCTTACAATCATCATCAAAAACAAAAGGTACATCTTTTTGAAGAAGATTAGTAAGAGGCTTTGAAATCTTAGAGAAATCTTTAATAAATCTCCTATAAAACCCAGCATGACCAAGAACACTACGAATACCTTTAACATCCCTTGGATAGGGCATCTTCTCAATTGCTTCAACTTTAGCTCTATCAACTTCAATACCCCTCTCAGAAATTTTATGTCCCAATACAATTCCTTCGTTAACCATAAAGTGGCATTTCTCCCAATTAAGAACAAGGTTAGTTTCTTCACATCTCTGCAAAACTTTATCAAGGTTTCGCAAGCAATTATCAAAAGAATTCCCATAGACAGAAAAATCATCCATGAATACCTCTACGATCTTTTCACAAAAGCCATGAAAAATAGAAGACATGCATCTTTGAAAAGTAGTAGGAGCATTACATAAACCAAAAGGCATACGCCTATAAGCATAAGTTCCATAGGGACAAGTGAAAGTGGTTTTCTCTTGATCTTTAGTTTTAACAGCAATTTGTGAAAACCCGTAATAACCATCAAGAAAGCAAAAATGAGTATTTTTAGATAACCTTTCTAACATTTGATCAATAAAAGGTAAAGGGTAATGATCTTTCTTAGTAACTTTATTAACTTTTCGATAATCAATGCACATTCTATACCCTACAACTACTCTTTGAGGGATGAGCTCATCATTATCATTAGGTACAACAGCTTATTCCTCCTTTCTTAGGAACACAATGCACAGGACTAACCCATCTACTATCAGCAATAGGATATATAATACCAGCTTTAAGAAGTTTTAATACCTCATTCCTTACCACATCCTTCATCTTATGAAATTAGACGACGCTGATGTTCAACAACAGGCTTTGCATCATCTTCCATGTTGATGGCATGTTGGCAAATAGAGGGAGAAATCCCCTTCAAGTCATCAAGAGTGTAGCCAATAGCTCCTCGGTGTTTCTTCAATATTTCCAATAACCTTTCTTCCTCAAAATCTAAAAGCTTAGAACTAATAATAACAGGATATATTTTCTTATCATCAATATGAGCATACTTAAGATTATCAGGCAATGGTTTTAAATCAAAAACAGGATCTTCCTTTGGTAGTGGTGTTGTACCTAGATCTTCAACCGGTAAATCATGTTTAAGAATAGGTTGACGAAGGAAAATTTCATCAAGCTCTTTCCTTTCTTTCCTAAAGACTTCACTCTCACTATCCTCCAAATATTGCTGCAAAGAATTATTAGGAGCAAGAGCAATAGATGCACACTGTTCAACTCTAAAATCATTATTAGGCAAATCAGCTTTATAAGGAGTTTTGGCAAATTTAGAGAAATTAAACTCATAAGATTCACCAGCAAATTTAGTTACAATTTTCTCCTTCTTGCAATCTATAACAGCTCCACAAGTATATAGAAAAGGTCTACCAAAAATGATAGGACAGGACTTACTAGCAGCAGAACCAAGTACCAAAAAGTCAGCAGGATATTTAATCTTACCACATAGAACTTCCACATCTCGAACAATACCAATAGGAGAGATAGTTTCTCTATTAGCTAGCCGAATAACCACATCAATATCCTCAAGTTCACAAGAACCAATTTCATGCATGATTTCCGTGTAAAGCTCATAAGGAATGGCACTAATACTTGCACCAAGGTCGCATAAACCATAATAGCAATGATCACCAATACTAACAGAGAGCATAGGAACACTGGCTTTCCTAGACTTATTAGGATGTGAAACAATATTAGAAGCATCTTCACAGAAAATAATATGACCATCTTCTACATTTTCACTCACAAGATCTTTAACTATTGCAATAGCAGGTTCAACCTTTATTTGCTCTTCGAGTTCTATAGGTTTCTTTGCACTTTTATTAACCGCACTAGTTATAACAGAATACTCCTTCATTTTAGGAGGGAAAGGAGTTTTTTCAATATAAGCTTCAGGAAGAATATGATCAATAGTTTCAATTTCAACACATTTATCTATAGGTGAATCAATTTTATCTTTGTAAGGTTCATGATACTTATCAAAATTCTTCCTAGGCAATTCAAAATGAGAGGCAAAAGCTTTATAAAAATTTCAACAACTTGAGAGTGAAGACCATAAGTAGCATTCATACTACGAAATTTATCAGTATCCATAAAAGTTTCAATGCATTCATAATCATAATTTATACCTGACTCTCTATCTTTGTCGTTCTCCCATCCTTCAGTATTCTCCAGGAAGCTCATGAATGGGGCATTTGAGCATTAAAGACTTCAATCTCCCCCATGCTTGGGCAATACTCTCTCCACCATGAGGCCAGAAATTATATATGTGGTTCCGGTCTTTGTGAATTTCACTTGGAGGATAGAATTTAGAATAAAATAGAGGCACAATATCCTTCCAATCAAGAGAATCCCCATTCTTCAAAGAATTTGTACCAATGCGCCGCTTTACCAGACAGCGATATAGAGAATAGTTTCTTCCTAACTTCATCCATAGCAATACCTGCACATTTGAATAACCCGCATAATTCATGTAAAAATAGTAAATGATCTCCAAGATGGACAGTTCCATCCCTTCATAGCAGTTATCCACAACACATTCAATAATTTTCATAGGTATTTTGTATGGAACCTCTTTCTCACCTGGCGCCTCATCCACTACCTTTGCAGTAGTAGTAGATTTTCCAAATAGGAATTCAAGAGAAGATCTCTCAAGTATAGGGAGTGTATCGTAGTACTTTCGATAAATAAGAGTGTCGAACCCAACGAGGAGCAGAAGGTGTTGACAAGCAGTTTCGATGAAGGATTCACTGTAAATGCTCACAGACAAGTATTCTGGGGGTTTTGATATAGCAGATGAATGAAGTACAAGTAAGTAAAATGCGAGAGTAATAAGTGCAGCGAGTGGCCCAATCCTTTTTAGCACAAAGGACAAGCCGGTTTGTTTACTTATGATGACCAAACGTTCTTGAGGACACACGGAAATTTAGTCTAGTGCTTTCGCTTCATATAGTTGATTAATCTTCATTGTTTTGATAAGTGTTGTGTGGGTGAACCTATGCTAATGCACCGCCCTTCCTAGGACTAACACATACTTGTGATTATACCCCTTGCAAGCATCCGCAAATACAAGAAAGTAATTAAGATAAATCTAACCACAAACCTTAAACTCGAGATCCTGCTATCCCTCCTGCATCGATATACCAACGGGGGTTCAGGTTGCTGTCACTCCGGCAACCCCACAATTAGCAAACGAATACAAGATGTGTTCCCCTAGGCCCATAAAGGAGAAGTATCATGTAGTCGACGTTCACATGACACCACTAGAAGAATAACACCACAACTTAAATATCAAAGCATTAAATATTACTCAACATAATTCACTACTAACATTTAGACTTTACCCATGTCCTCAAGAACTAAACGAACTACTCACGAGACATCATATTGAACATGATCAGAGGTGATATGATGATGAATAACAATCTGAACATAAACCTTGGTTCAATGGTTTCACTCAATAGCATCAATAACAAGGAGTAATCAATACCGGAGAGTTTCCCCTATGAAATAATCAAGATTCAACCCTAGATGTTACAGCGGTGACGAGGTGCAGCGGTGGAGATGACGGTGACGGTGGCGGAGATGATGGTGATGATGATCGCAATGAAGTCCAGCTCGATGGCGGTGACGATGGCGTCGATTTCCCCCTCCGGGAGGGAATTTCCCCGGCGGATTTCAGCCTGCCGGAGAGATCTTTTCTCTCTGGTGTTTTTCGCCCCGCAAAGGCGGCTGTGACTCTTCGCGATTATCCCCAGCACCTTAGGTTTTGGGTAGATGAAGTACGCGAAGGAGAGACGGCCGAGGGGGACTGTGGGCCCCCTCCCCACAAGGCGGCGCGGCCAGGGTGGAGCCCGCGCCGGCCTATGGGGGGGCCATGGCAGCCCTCCTCGGCCCCTCCTTTTGGATGGCTCCTTCTTCTAGAGAAATAAGACCTTCGGTGTGATTTCCGTCAATTGTTGATCTTCAGAAATATTACATTCTGACGGTGCTTTTTCCAGCAGAATCCTGACTCCGGTGAGTGATTCTCCAATAATCATGAAACATGGAAAATAGGTGAAATAACATAAGTATCATCTCTAAATATGAAATATATCAATGAATAACAGTAAATTATGATATAAAATAGTGATGCAAAATGGACGTATCACCAGACCCCATGGATGCTTACCCAGTGGTGCAGCTATCCTGACTTGATATATGTTTTATGATCTGTATGCTGCTGTCATGGAACTGTGATGTGGAGCTACCTTTCTTCTGGTTTCTAGGCTTTTGGTTTCAACATGTATTTTTGAGCTTACCTTAGGACGTTCGCATGCGTTTGGCTATTGACCTGTAATGTTTGTGGTTGGTTGTCTAATCTACTTGGCACAATCACATTGCAAAGGCAACTGTTCTTTTTTATCTTTAATTGTTATTATGACTTATGTGTTATAACCAAGAAAGAATATGAAATCTTGGTTCTCTGACCAATATATATATGTACATACAACTTTTGTTCATATAATAACACTTACACGGGAAAAGAGTAGCTTTCTCTGTTGGACAAACACCAAACCACAAAAGGGTAACAACACAATATCCAAACTAGGTACGGCACCTGTTGAGCATACATGACTTGTGGCATAAAATCACCTTAATAGTCTAATCCCAATACACCACCTACTTCAGGTGGCACGATGATGTCAGGTGCAGGCTCACCAGTACCAACTCTCTTGCATCAGTCTCCATTGAAGGTACACCACTGCTGCAGTAGACACCATTAGCAATGCAAGTTGAAGGTGTTCTTATCCTCATATTAGGATCACATAATACAGGTGTCAAGCTTCATGCACTAGCCAACACAATCAAAAATCCGAACTAGGATCGCTAGGAAAAAAACATGAAGATCTTTTTTTTAATCCCACGCTGAACATCTTTTTCACTAATTAGGTAAGCTCCTGCTGACAAACATATTACAACAACTCCAGCAGTGGCTCTATATTTTGGCGCTGTGGGCTGATGCTGCGCATGGAGCCGGCAATAGCTTCCTCGGAAGCTGCAAACTGTGGCGATCAAATGCAGGGCTGAAACAGCGTATTTTCAGAGGCGCTATAATGCATCGCCAAAAACAGAATATAATGAAAAATAGAGTGCAAGAAACAGAAGATCAAACAAAGACTAGAAATAGACATAAAATAGGATAAAATTAACTTGATAGATACTCCGTAGTTTATATTTTTACAAAGTAGTGCGATAAAACTCAACTAAAACTCGACATATGACGAGTCCAGTGTCGTGCCCGACACCGGATCCGACGAGAAGATGTCAATCCAACGGGGGTCATCCTCGCCAATGGTGGTCGGCCCGGCGAGCTGCGCTTCGGTGAAGGCCCGCTTCGTCGCCTTCTCCGCCCTCCGTCGTGCGCGGTCCTTCTTCTTCGCAGCCCGCCTCGTCGCCTTCTTCGCCTTCCGTCTGCGGAAGTGCTCGTTCTCGGTGGCGACGTCCTCGGGGAAGCGGGCCGCCCACTCGCGTGCCGCGCGCTCGTCCCGCTCGGCGATGCGCAAACGGTGCTCCGTCTCACGGCGGCGCTGTTCCTCCTGTCTAACAATGTACGGCGGCGGCGCGAGATCCTCGGCCTGCTGGCGCGTCCACACGTCATGGAAATTCATCGACGATCGCGGGCGCCACGCCACGGCGTCGTACGCGCACGGCCTCGTGCGCGGTCTCGTAGGTGCCGAGGCCGATGCGCTCGCCGCCGTCACGCATCTCCGCATAATACGTACCTTTGGGACGCGCGCGGATGCCGCGGTACCCCGTGCTCGAGACGCGGCAGTACCGCGAGCTCGACGCGAGACGAGGCATGGCGGCGGCGGCGGAAGCGGAGCTGCGGCGGCGATATTAGGCGCAGATGGGCAAATTTTAGCAACCTGTGTTCCATCTTTTTTTTGGCAGGATAACGCCATTTACCACCTTCCAATTAGAAAATAGTACTGTTCAGCCTTCCCCTGCTAGGCCCAATATTTCACTTTGGGTTGCCAACGGCCATCTACATGGTAATTGCTATCGTCCTACTTGCTCCGGTTGTCGAAGCCCAATAACTACAAATGGGCCTTTCTGCTCATGCAATTTTGGCCCTTTTCTAATGAAACACAGATCCTATGATTGGCACAAAAAACACGTAGATTCTACATAAAAGTTATTTTTATTTATTTTGAATTATTGGGTTCCAATTTTTGAAAATGCGCATACCCAATATGAAAATCCTTGATCGCTCCATACCCACATGGGTAACGATATTTTAAAAAATTCATAAAGTGGATTTGAAATTTAAAACATATCCTAATAATTCCATGATTTAATCTATCAACTTGCAAGATCTTGGAGAGAAAGAGCTTGTATTAGTCTGCATAATCCTCAACGTTTCAAAGGCGGCAGGGGATCAAAAGAAAAAGGAAGTAGCTAGAAATAAGGGGTCAAAAATAACTCAAAGAAAGCAAACTTTTATTGTTCGTAGAGGCTGACATGTGGGACCCATGAGCCAGCAGCTTACTCAATGTTTCAAAGGCGGCATGAGATCGAAAGAAAAAAGGCAAGTGACCAAATATCAGGAGCCAAAAATAATCCAAGAAATGAAACTTTATTGTACATAGAGGATGACATGCGGGTCCCATTTTGCAGCAGCGGTCTCAACATTTCAAATGCGGCTTGAGATTAAAAGAAAAAGAAAGTAGCCAGAAATTAGGGGGTAAAAAAACTCCAAAAAAAAGAAAGTTGATTGTACATACATGCGGGTCTCATGAGTCAGAAGTTTACTTAACGTTTTCAAGGCGGCAGGGGATCAAAAGAAACAGGAAATAGCCAAAAATCAGAGGGTGAAAAAAATCCAAGAAAAGAAACTTTTATAGAAAATAGAGGATGACATGCGGGTCCCATGAGCCAGCAGGTTCCTCAACGTTTTCAAAGGCCGCAGGGGATCAAAAGAAAAAGGCAAATAGCCAGAAATTAGGGGTAAAAAATAAATCCAACAAAGGAAAGGTTTATTGTTCATAGAGGCTGACATGTGGGACACATGTGCCAGCAGAGTCCTCAATTTCAAAGGCGGCACATGATCGAAAGAAAAAGGCAAGTGACCAAAAATTAGGGGGTAAAAATAATCCAAGAAAATAAACTTTATTGTACATAGAGAATGACATGCGGGTCCCATGAGCCAGCACCTTACTCAACGTTTCAGAGGCGGCATGAGATCGAAAGAAAAAGGAAAGTGACCAAATATCAGGAGCAAAATATAATCCAAGAAAGGAAACTTTTATTGTACATAGAGAATGACATATGGGTCCCACTAATACAAGCTCTTTCGCTCCAAGATCTTGCAAGTTGATTGTACATAGATGACGACATGCGGGCCCCATATGTGTCAGCAGCTTACTCAACGGTTCCAAGGCGGTAGTGGATCAAAATAAAAAGCAAAATAGCCTAAAATCAGAGGGTGAAAAATAAATCCAACAAAGGAAAGTTTTATTGTTCATAGAGGCTGACATCTGGGACCCATGAGCCAGCAGCGTCCTCTATGTTTCGAAGGTGACTGGGGATCGAAAGAAAAAAGGCTAATATCCAGAAATTAGGGGTACAAAATAACTCCAAGAAAGGAAATGTTTATTGTTCATAGAGGCTGACATGTGGGACCCATGAGCCAGCAAAGTCTTCAACGTTTCAAAGGCTGCAGGGGATCAAAAGAAAAAGGAAGTATCCAGAAATTAGGGGTAAAAAATAACTCCAAAAAGGAAACTTTTATTGTTCATAGAGGATGACATGCGGGACCCATGCGCCAGCAGCTTCCTCAATGTTTCAAAGGCGGCATGAGATCGAAAGAAAAAGGCAAGTGACCAAATATCAGGACCCGAAAATAATCCAAGAAAAGAAATTTTATTGTACATAGAGGATGACATGCGGGACCCATTTAGCAGCAGCGGTCTCAACGTTTCCAAGGCGGCACAGGATCAAAAGAAAAAGGAAGTAGCCAGAAATCAGGGGGTCAAAAAATCCAAGAAAAAATATATTTCAATTGGGCTGTATCTGGCCATCTGGGCTTTCGAACTATCGTGCTGGATGCCTTTTGACTCGTACAATTTCAGCCCACTCCAAAACATGAAAGTCCTATGTTTCGAAAAAACAAAAAACAAGGACATTCAACATATAAGTTTGTTTATGTGAAAATAAAGATTTAATATATCTGTTTGCAAAGCTCAGAGCGAAATGCACTGTTTATTGTCTGCAAAATAATCAAGATATCATATGTTTCTTGTACGGGGAGGCTGACATCGGGGACCCATGAGCCAGCAGCATCGTCAACGTTTTAAAGGCAGCTGGGGCTCGAAAGAAAAAATAAACCAAAAATCAGTTGGTAAAAAATCCAAGAAAATAAACATTTATCGTTCCGAGAGGATGACATGCGGGACCCATGAGGCAGCATCATCCTCAACCTTTGCATAAAGAGGATTTGCAGTACGGGTGCTTGATACGCGTAAAGCACACGTCCGTTGGGAACCCCAAGAGGAAGGTATGATGCGTGCAGCGGCAAGTTTTCCCTCAGTAAGAAACCAAGGTTATTGAACCAGTAGGAGTCAAGAAGCACGTGAAGGTTGATGGTGGCGGAGTGTAGTGCGGCGCAACACCAGGGATTCCGGCGCCAACGTGGAACCTGCACAACATAATCAAAGTACTTTGCCCCAACGTAACAGTGAGGTTGTCAATCTCACCGGCTTGCTGTAACAAAGGATTAGATGTATAGTGTGGAAGATGATGTTTGCGAAGAACAGTAAAGAACAATGTTTGCAGTAGATTGTATTCGATGTAAAAGAATGGACCGGGGTCCACAGTTCACTAGTGGTGTCTCTCCAATAAGATAAAGCATGTTGGGTGAACAAATTACAGTTGGGCAATTGACAAATAAAGAGGGCATGACAATGCACATACATATCATGATGAGTAGTGTGAAATTTAATTGGGCATTACGACAAAGTACATAGACCCTATCCAGCATGCATCTATGCCTAAGAAGTCCACCTTCAGGTTAGCATCCGCACCCCTTCCAGTATTAAGTTGCAAACAACAGACAATTGCATTAAGTATGGTGCGTAATGTAATCAACACAAATATCCTTAGACAAAGCATTGATGTTTTATCCCTAGTGGCAACAAGACATCCACAACCTTAGAACTTTCTCGTCACCGTCCTGCATTAAATGGAGGCATGAACCCACTATCGAGCATAAATACTCCCTCTTGGAGTTACAAGTATCAACTTGGCCAGAGCCTCTACTAGCAACGGAGAGCATGCAAGATCTTAAAAAACACATATATGATAGATTGATAATCAACATAACATAGTATTCCATATTCATCGGATCCCAACAAACGCAACATGTAGCATTACAAATAGATGATCTTGATCATGTTAGGCAACTCACAAGATCCAACAATGATAGCACATGAGGAGAAGACGATCATCTAGCTACTGCTATGGACCCATAGTCCAGGGGTGAACTACTCACACATCAATCCGGAGGCGATCATGGTGATGAAGAGTCCTCCGGGAGATGATTCCCCTCTCCGGCAGGGTGCCGGAGGCGATCTCCTGAATCCCCCGAGATGGGATTGGCGGCGGCGGTGTCTCTGGAAGGTTTTCTGTATCGTGGCTCTCAGTACTAGGGTATTCGCGACGAAGGCTTTAAGTAGGCAGAAGGGTAGGTTTAGGGGCGTCACGAGGGGCCCACACAACAGGGCGGCGTGGCCCCACCCTTGGCCGCGCGGCCCTGGCGTGGCGGCGCCTCGTCGCCCCACTTCGTAACTCCTTCGGTCTTCTGGAAGCTTCGTGGAAAAATAAGACCCTGGGCGTTGATTTCGTCCAATTCCGAGAATATTTCCTTTGTAGGATTTCTGAAACCAAAAACAGCAGAAAACAGCAACTGGCTCTTCGGCATCTTGTCAATAAGTTAGTGCCGGAAAATGCATAAATATGACACAAAGTATGTATAAAACATGTGAGTATCATCATAAAAGTAGCATGGAACATAAGAAATTATAGATACGTTTGAGACGTATCAAGCATCCCCAAGCTTAGTTCCTACTCGTCTTCGAGTAGGTAAACGATAACAAAGATAATTTCTGAAGTGACATGCTATCATAATGTTGATCAATACTATTGTAAGCATATGTAATGAATGAAGTGATTCGAAGCAATGGTAAAGATAATGATTAAACCACTGAATCATATGGCAAAGACTTTTCATGAATAGTACTTTCAATACAAGCATCAATAAGACTTGCATAGGAGTTAACTCATAAAGCAATAGATTCTTAGTAGAAAGTTTTGAAGCAACACAAAGGAAGATATAAGTTTCCGCAGTTGCTTTCAACTTCAACATGTTTATCTCATGGATAATTGTCAACACAAATTAATATGATGAATGCAAATAAGCAAGTATGTAAGCATCAATGCACAGTTAACACAAGTGTTTGCTTCTAAGATGGAAGTAAGTAGGTAAACTGACTCACATAAAAGTAAAAGAAAGGCCCTTCGCAAAGGGAAGCAGGGATAAATCATGTGCTAGAGCTTTTCAAGTTTTGAAATCATAAAGAGAGCATAAAAGTAAAGTTTTGAGAGGTGTTTGTTGTTGTCAACGAATGGTAGTGGGTACTCTAACCCCCTTGCCAGACATACTTTCGAAGAGCGGCTCCCATGATTATTTTATTTTTGGGTGATACTCCTTCCAACCTTTGCTTTCACAAACCATGGCTAACCGAATCCTCGGGTGCCTTCCAACAATCACATACCATGAAGGAGTGTCTTTTTATTTTAGTTTTATTTAGAGATGACACTCCTCCCCACCTTTGCTTTCTCAAGCCATGGCTAACCAAATCCTCGGGTGCCTTCCATCAATCACATACCATGGAGGAGTGTCTATTAAGGTTAATTAATTTGGGGCTGGGAACCCCATTGCCAGCTCTTTTTGCAAAATTATTGGATAAGCGGATGAAGCCACTAGTCCATTGGTGAAAGTTGCCCAACAAGATTGAAAGATAAAACACCACATACTTCCTCATGAGCTATAAAACATTGACACAAATAAGAGATGATAAATTTTGAATTGTTTAAAGGTAGCACACGAAGTATTTACTTGGAATGGCAGAAAATACCATGTAGTAGGTAGGTATGGTGGACACAAATGGCATAGTTTTTGGCTCAAGGATTTGGATGCTGTTGCGGTCAGAAACCCACCGGCGGGCAGCGACGGGCAACACCGTAGAGCCGGGAATCTCCCAGGACTGCGGCTGGCCCTGGTCCCTCCGAGCGACGGCCCGCAAAGCCTTCGGCACGCACGTCCGATGCTTGATGCAGGGCGTGCCACCCGACCTATACCTCGGTCGGAAGGTGTTGGAGAATGCCTCGCTTAGTTTCTGCATGGCATACACGTAAACGTTAAATACGAGCCTCGATCGGCTCTCAGGTTGTCCTGTGAATCGGCTCAAAGAGCCGATCCACCCATGATACGTACGAGGTGTACGATCGGATGGTGGTCCTGCTTGATCAAGATAAAGCTAAAACGACCTACTACGATTTGGGGTTTTCACCGCATAATCGGAACATCCTACTCGTGATTGAGCCTCGCGGCCACGCACGGTGATCGTAAACCGACCCTAGACAAGGCCTAAAAACCAACACGAAGTTGATCCTCGGAACATCCTGTCTAGGGCTAGCAAACTACACCCTACGCGCCACCGGATCCTTCAACCCGTTTGTAAGGCCTAACGATGCGGATATTAAACTAATCCTTGAAGAACAAGGAGCAATCATAACAGATCGGATCTACTAGATAATGATCAAGCGGGGTGCCGCCCTTACACCCAAGATAGGCGTAAGGGCGGCTAGATGCCTAGGGTTGCACGACGATAGCATATGATACGAAGAACAATGCTAACCCTAAAACATCTATGATAACTACGTTGCTCGCCATCAAAAAGGCTTCAGCACGAGCAACGCATGAACGACGAATAAACGTGTGCTGCCTAGATCGCAAGATGCGATCTAGGCAACATGGTGCTTACCCGGAAGAAACCCTCGAGACGGGGGAGTTGGCGATGCGCCGAGATTGGTTTGTGGTGAACGTTGATTGTTGTTTATTTCATAAACCCTAGATACATATTTATAGTCCGGGGGACTTTCTAACGTGGGAATAATCCCAACCGGGCACGAGCCCAAACTCCTTCTAACCGACACGCATCCTACTATGTTACAGATACACGGGCAAACTAGCCCAACTTCTTCGTGTCAGGCCGCTTCAGAGATCCTCAACGCGTATATCCTTCAAGCCCATCTCACTTATGGCCTATCTCCTGATTTGGCCAAAATCTGGTGATAACACATGCCCCCCTGGTTTTGATAATGATAATTTCAAAACCACTCTGTTTTTCCTTCGAGGGGTCATGTCGTGGCAGAGCAGAACCGTCGCAGCATTTTTCATCATGATGACTTGCTCTCTCAACTTCTCTGCACGATTTGACAGTTTTTTGGCACCACATCCTCGAAAACTGCTCGAACATTAAACCTCCACTCCATCTTCTTTTATTTAACCGCATCGAACAGTTCTCCTCTTCACCCTCTCCGCATTAGCACTCCAAAAGCCCTCCTGCGCCACCATGTCTTCTTCTTCCCCCGCCTCATCGGGACTTTCCATCGAGTCCTCCTCCTCCCGCGAGCCGACGCCGGAGTGGAACCCGGCAGAGGCCCACGCGGCCAACATCCGCCGCGCCATCGAGGCCGGGGATGAGCCGAGTCACGACTTCTCCATCTGGTCAGAGGACGACAAGTCCTCGACCGATGGGGAAAGTGACCTCCGCTTCCTCGCCGACGGGGAGACGGAGGAGGAGAGCGATGACGATCGCCTCTCCTGCAATGACTTCACCTTCTCCGAGGAGGAGGAGGAGGAAGAGGAAGAGGAGGAGGAGGAGGAGGACGACACCTCCTCCGACGAACCGCCGACCAAGCGCCATTGCCCCTGGCCGGGGAATCTCAGTGATTTCGATAGCGATGACGATGACGACGACGAGGAGGATGAGGACAACGAAGGTCCTGCCGGCGGCCGCTACAGCAGCGACGACGAGCCCGCCGGGAGTAGCGCCGACAGCGGCGACGACGGCGACGACGAGGGCAGCGACGGCCCGTAGATAGGACCCTCAGCATAGGATCAGTAGTAGTAGACGGGGCAATGTATCCCCTTAGTACTTCCTTTTGAAAGCAATCAGCTCTTGTATGTAAGAAATCTCGTTTATCAATGAAGAAGTTCCCCAATTTGATTTTGCCGATTTCCTTTATGCCAATTTAGCCGATTTCCCCTCATACTGATTCTGCCGATCATCACTTAGCCAATGCTCAATGAGCCGATGGCCACGCATCAGTCCCTCATAATCCGTCCTTCATCTCTTCGACCACGGGGTGATCGTGAACTTGGTCAATGCTCAATAAGCCGATGTCGGCGCATCAAGCCCTCGTGATCTATCCTTCATCTTTTCGACCAATGAGTTTGAGTTCTGCTGGATCACCACCCTTGACGAAAATCGCGACGCAGGACTAGCCGATGGCCACCCAATCGACTTCCAAAAACAGAGCATCCACCAGGCCAGCTGCCCCCCGAGCCTCAGTCGAGGTGAAAACAGTGATGAGGACACATAGAGAAAACTGCCACGCAGAGTCAGCCAGAGCCGATCACCTTCCTTCCGTTGAAAGTCGACATTGCAGATGATCACAAACGGCTCAGAAACAGAACTCCTCTGACACCGAGCTGGAGGTCCTTGTGTTTTGAACACGTAATCGGTAGATCCTCAAGTCGATGTCCGTGCATCGGCCGCATATCATGCGAATTTTTTACGGGCCGATTTTTCCTATCGGCCCCCAATATTTCACTGCACATGTATCGCACATGTTCATCCGATTAGGTGCCCCCCGAGCCGATTCTGCCAGGTAACTGCTGATATCGGCTCTGTGGTTAGCCAAGGCACTACGATGTGAACGTCGGCTCTGTTAAGAACAATGTGGATTTCTTCCAGTGCATCAGCCGACGCAAACCCATTGCCCATTAAATCAACGTTGAACCCAGGCAGAATGAATGGTGAGGATAATTTTGGTCGATTGCTGGAATCGGCCTCCATGTTGCTTGCTCGATGAAGGTTTTGCAATGTTCCTCCATAAATCCTTGGGGCCGATCACCTGGATCGGCATCGCCACGTTTGTCCATCGATGTTGCTCTTGTTACACGGTCAGGCCGGTGGATAAAACCAGCCTAACCCCATCCTTTGTCACGTCGATGCGTTCGCGTGGCTTCTCAAAGATGACCGGCCGTGGGCCGCGATCAAGTTGTGCCACGAGGTGCTTCGTCTAATCTGGAGCACTAAACTCCGTTGGAAGGATGAAGACCATGTTTGTGCCAGCCGATGTCTCATCATCGGCTTTCTTTTGTCTGGGGCGCCACTCTTTCCTTTGTGGCCGACCTTCTTCGTCCAGGGTTCGCTGAATTTTGGTGGCCAGATCAGGCCGTGCCTTCCTCAACGTGTGTAGGTATAACCTTTCGGCTTCCTCCAACCCACGTAGTCGCTGAACCCTTCGCTTCTGGGAACGGCTGAGCCCATCAGGGCACCACCTTGGCCGATGATACTTGTCTTCTTCTTCATCATCGTCCTCTAGTTCCTCGAGATCTTCCACCCGAGCGGACTCGGCATGCTTGTTCCGAGGCAGGAGAGGCCCTAGACGTTTGAACACGGACACGTTAGCCTGCATCCTTCTTCTTTTGTTTACATTACGGCGGTTGCCGATTGTAGGCAATCGGCTCATTCTCGAATCCCAGCAGTGTCTGAAGAAGGGGCAGTCCCAGTGCCTATCCACGTCGTCTTGCTCTCTCAACTTTTCATTGGCGTGGCGCTCATATCGCTCCTCGTCGCGATCATGCCGACGACGTCTCCTGTCGTCCCTAGCCAGACGACCTTTTTCATCATCGTCGTTGTATCGCCGGCGTTGGTCGTATGGACCCACATACTTGTTGAGGAGGTGATCAGAGAGAGGTCGCTGATATCTTACGTTCCTCACTTCTCCCTCTGTGATGTAGCGCTTGCCATCGTGATGGAGCCGATCGCATGGAGCGGCTTCCTCTGTGTCCTTGCTATGAGAGCAGCTGCCCTCATCTTCGTCCTTACCAGAGTGGTGCCCAGGTCCTACCATGTTGATATTGCACGAGAAATCTGGCTGGCACCCTCCATGGTAAGTATACTCCACCATGTTAACGGCGGGGAAGGGGTGTGTGTCGACCTTCATGGCGTACTGGCTGAAAATTAGCCGCCCTTGTTCTATCGCCATTTGGACCTGTTGACGCCACACCCTCCGGTCGTTGGTGGCGTGGGTGAACGTGTTATGCCATTTGCAGTATGGCTTTCCGTTCAGCTCTTGCACCGTGGGGATCTTGTGGCCTTCGGGTAACTTTAGCTGCTTCTCCTTGAGTAAGAGGTCGAAAATCTGCTCAGCTTTGGTCACGTCGAAATCAAACCCTTTTGGAGGACCTTGTGGCTTAACCCATTTACAGGACACGGGGCTTGCCCCCTGAGTCCATTCAGCCACTGCTACCTCTTGATCTCCCGCAGCACCTTCATCTTCATCCGCCTCAACCAGGACCACCGCACGCTTGAATTTATCCTGGTAAACATCTGGGTGGCGCTGTTCATATGCCGATGGCTTCGCACCATGTGCGCCGATGAAGGGTAGTCTCGCTTGGGAGGCCACGTCCTTGATCGATGATGAGAGACCCACCACCGCTAACTCGATCGCTTCTTTTCACTTACATGAACCGAATAGCATCGGTTCCTAACGGTCCTGAGCGGCTGGACGTATTCCCGCCATTGTTTCCCTGCGCTTCACGTCGTACTTGTGCTAGATCGGCAATACCAGCCTCGAAGCCTCCGAGTGATACCGTATGTGGAACTCGCTCTTCCAACTCGCTTCCAAGTCCGGATTGAGTTTGGTGGCAGCGATGTGTACCACCCGAAGCCGATCCTGTGAGGGCTCGTGCGAAGAACCTCACACGCAGCTCGTCCGATGCTGAGATCGTGCTCAGCCAGCGCCAAATATCGGCTCACATGCTCGATGAAGCTGGACCCATCTCGATCCATTAAACTTGGTGAAATCAGGGAGCCGATATTTGGGTGGTAGTGGGATCAATTCGTACTCGTTGGGGTACGGCTTGGAATAGCCGATTGTCCTCCTTTTCGGCATCATGCCGAACTGGTCTTTCAGAATTGTACAAATCTGATCCGCGGTGATGGCTGCAGGCGTCGAACTCTGGAGGTTCGCCGGGGTGGCATACTTAGCCAGCCATGCTTGCTTTTCCAGCTCTGAGCCAACTGCAGGAGCTGAGCTCTGGAGGTTCGTCGGGGTGGCGTACTTAGCCAGCCACGTCTGCTTCTCAAGATCTGTTCACGAAACTCCTCCTGCTGTTCCGGAGTCCCCGCCGTTGCGGCTCGGTTTGAGAGCGCCCAGCCTACTGCAGTCCGGCACGTATGCGCACGTGTATCCGTGCGGGATCTCCTTAGGCGCCTCATGCAAGAATTGGTAGTCACTAGGGTCACCACCGATCTTGTAGACGACGTATGCCGATGAATTCGGCACTTCTGATGCTGCCAACGCGAACGGCAGCGGTGGACGGGACTGGAGTGGCATCTCTCCTTGGTAAGTCCCCAGAGCTGGTCCCGACGGAGAATACCGATGGCTCATGATTTCTGGATCACGCGCGGAGCGACACGCTCCGGAGTGTTCACTGGTGCTCTCGAGTGGCGGTGCAGCGAATGAGCCACCATGAAGTTGATCTCCTGACGCAGCGACCGGTGCGTTCTTCGACGGGGTGGACAGGTCCACTCCATCGAGCGCCTTCGGGTGAGAACCCTTTCCACCTAATGCCATGTGAGCGGGTTCAGTGGAAAGAGCCGAGTGAGGTCGGCTTCGAGGACTGCTTTGATCTCGTCATGCTTCTTCTTGAGCTCCTCGGTCGGATCCTCGTACTTGACCGGAGTGCCTTCCGCCATCTCGGATGTAGATGGCGACGCGGTTGATGTCGAAGATTGTCCCACCGGGCGTGCGTGAATGTGTTGCAGTCGAAACCCACCGGCGGGCAGCGGCGGGCAACACCGTAGAGCCGGGAATCTCCCGGGACTACGGCTAGCCCCTGGTCCCTCCGAGCGACGGCCCGCAAAGCCTTCGGCACGCACGTCCGATGCTGATGCAAGGGCGTGCCACCTGACCTATACACGGTCGGGAAGGTGTTGGAGAATGCCTCGCTTAGTTTCTGCATGGCATACACGTAAACGTTAAATACGAGCCTCGATCGGCTCTCGGGTTGTCTCGTGAATCGGCTCAAAGAGCCGATCCACCCATGATCCATACGAGGTGTACGATCAGATGGTGGTCCTGCTTGATCAAGATAAAGCTAAAACGACCTACTACGATTTGGGGTTTTCACCGCATAATCGGAACATCCTACTCGTGATTGAGCCTCGCGGCCACGCACGGTGATCGTAAGCCGACCCTAGACAAGGCCTAAAAACCAACACGAAGTTGATCCTCGGAACATCCTGTCTAGGGCTAGCAAACTACACCCTACGCGCCACTGGATCCTTCAACCCGTTTGTAAGG
This sequence comes from Lolium rigidum, assembly GCF_022539505.1. NCBI lineage: Eukaryota > Viridiplantae > Streptophyta > Magnoliopsida > Poales > Poaceae > Lolium > Lolium rigidum. The sequence continues at coordinate 372,089,145 of NC_061510.1, forward strand.
CCTAACGATGCAGATATTAAACTAATCCTTGAAGAACAAGGAGCAATCATAACGGATCGGATCTACTAGATAATGATCAAGCGGGGTGCCGCCCTTACACCCAAGATAGGCGTAAGGGCGGCTAGATGCCTAGGGTTGCACGACGATAACATATGATACGAAGAACAATGCTAACCCTAAAACATCTATGATAACTACGTTGCTCGCCATCAAAAAGGCTTCAGCACGAGCAACGCATGAACGACGA
>NC_061510.1:372089491-372157534 GCF_022539505.1 Lolium rigidum
AGCATCATGAGCAAACTCAACAATATAACTATCACATAAAGCATTCTTATCATGAGTCTCATGCATAAAATAATTACTCTCCACATAAGCATAATCAATTTTATCAGTTGTAGTGGGAGCAAATTCAACAAAGTAGCTATCATTATTATTCTCATCATCAAATATAGGAGGCATATTGTAATCATAATCAAATTCACTCTCCATAGTAGGTGGCACCAAAAGACCACTATCATTATAATCATCATAAATAGGAGGTAAAGAATCATCAAAGTAAATTTTCTCCTCAATGCTTGGGGGACTAAAAAGATCATGAAAACCAGCTTCCCCAAGCTTAGAACTTTCTATATTATTGTCAACAATGGTGTTCAAAGCGTTCATACTAATATTACTACCAAGCATGCAAATAAGATTTCATAGGTTTTTTAATTTTCGCATCAAACAATCCATGTTTTAAATCAGGAAATAGAACAAGAAGTTCACTCTTGTACATTATGCCAAACTAGTGTAAACAAGAAACAAAAAGATGCAATTGCAGGATCTAGAGGAAATAGCTTTGAGCACACACACAACGGCGCCGGAAAAATACTTTACCCGGGACCGTAGTATGAGAGCCTTTTACCTTTCCTCCCCGGCAACGGCGCCGTAAAAGTGCTTGATGTCTACGTTCCCCTCCTTTCTCTGTAGACAGTGTTGGGCCTCCAAGAGCGAGAGGTTTGTAGAACAGCAGCAAGTTTCCCTTAAGTGGATACCCAAGGTTTATCGAACTCGTGGAGGAAGAGGTCAAAGATATCCCTCTCATGCAACCCCGCAACCACAAAGCAAGAAGTCTCTTGTGTCCCCAACACACCAAATAGGTGCACTAGTTCGGCGAAGAGATAGTGAAATACAGGTGGTATAAATAAGTATGAGCAAGTAGCAACGGTGCTGTAAAAGTGCTTGGCGTGTAGTTGATGGTGGTGGTATTGCAGCAGTAGTAACGCGAGTAAAACAAGAAACAAGCAAGAGTAACTCAGCAGTAGTAACGCAGAAGTAGTAAACAAGCAGTAGTAACTCAGCAGTATTTAGGAACAAGGCCTAGGGATTACACTTTCACTAGTGGACACTCTCAACATTGATCACATAACAGAACAGATAAATGCATACTCTACACTTTTGTTGGATGATGAACACATTGCGTAGGATTACACGAACCCTCAATGCCGGAGTTAACAAGCTCCACAATAATGCTCATGTTTAAGTAACCTTTAGTGTAAGATAGATCAACGCTACTAAACCAAGTACTAGCATAGCATGCACACCGTCACCTTCATGCATATGTAGGAGGAATAGATCACATCAATATTATCATAGCAATAGTTAACTCCATAATCTACAAGAGATCATGATCATAGCATAAACCAAGTACTAACACGGTGCACGCATCGTCACCTTTGCACACATGCAGAGGAATAAACTACTTTAATAACACATCACTAGAGTAGCACATAGATAAATTGTGATACAACATGCTGCAATCTTAAAGAGATATAAATAAGCACCTCACTATGCCATTCAATGAGTAAGTATTCTGTGAAATCTAGCCTAAGAGACCCACACGGTGCACACACTGTCACCTTTACACACGTGGGACGAGGAGTCTCCGGAGATCACATAGGTAAAACTCACTTGACTAGCATAATGACATCTAGATTACAAGCATCATCATATGAATCTCAATCATGTAAGGCAGCTCATGAGATTATTGTATTGAACTACATAGGAGAGAGATGAACCACATAGCTACCGGTACAGCCCCGAGCCTCGATGGAGAACTACTCCTCCTCATGGGAGCAAGCAGCGGTGATGAAGATGGCGGTGGAGATGGCAGCGGTGTCGATGGAGAAGCCTTCCGGGGCACTTCCCCGCTCCGGCAGCGTGCCGGAACAGAGATCCCGTCCCCCGCATCTTGGCTTCGCGATGGCGGCGGCTCGGCAGGTTTCGTGGGTTTCGTCAATTGGTATCGGGTTTTCTGATCCGGGGGCTTTATATAGGCGAAGAGGCGGCGCAGAGGGCCGACAGGGGGCCACACCATAGGGCGGCGCGGCCCCTCTCGGCCGCGCCAGCCTAGGGTTTGGTGGCCCCGTGGCCCCCTCCGGTCCTTCCCGGGTGTTCTGGATGCTTCCGATGAAAATAGGAACTTTGGCGTTGATTTCGTCCGATTCCGAGAATATTTCGTTACTAGGATTTCGAAACCAAAACAGCAGTAAAACAGGAACCGGCACTTCGGCATCTTGTTAATAGGTTAGTTCCAGAAAATGCACGAATATGACATAAAGTGTGCATAAAACATGTAGATAACATCAATAATGTGGCATGGAACACAAGAAATTATCGATACGTTGGAGACGTATCATCGCGCGAGCCGTGTCGGGGGGACTTTGAGCGAGAGCGAGATCTCCGGCCACCGCCTCCGCCTCCACCTCCGCCGCCACCGCTAGGTGGTGGTGAGGGAGACCTGCGAGGGGGCCGATCCGACCTTCTGCTTCCGCCTGCAGATTCTCCCCGGCCCTCCCGGTGCTGACTCCGGCTCCTGTGGCTGCCTTCGCCATGACGCTGGCTGCCCTGGTCGTTCCGGCTCCGGCGGGGCTCCGGGTCGCGCTCCTCATTCCGGCTCCTCCTCGGCTCGGGCTCACGATCATTGTTCTGATTCCGGTTAGGCTCCGGCGTGCGCTCCCTGTTCCGGTTTCCGGAAGGCATCACGATGTCGCGGATAATAATTCCACCATGCCCTTGAGGCCTGGTGTTTCCGGCTGGACTGCGACGACGAGGGGGACGCGGGTAACCATTAGGCGGAGGAGAGGCGTTGCGGTACTTGTCTCGTCCGGAGTACATTGCATCCTTTCCCTTTCTCGGATCTGACGGAGGCGTCTTTGATGGTATGGGGATCGGATTTGGGTGTTCCCTGGTTTTCCTTCTTCGTTCCGAGGATCCGGTTCGCGATTCGTCATCTCGACGGCGATCGTCGCGGGCGTCCTTCACGCGGTGGAGACGCAGTGCTCCGGGTTAGATTCTAACTTGCGCGAAGTGTCCGCCTTGCTCGTCTGTTTAACCGCCGAAGCGACGAGCGTGCGCAAGTAGTTGATGTCAATCTCCTCGTCACTTTTCTTCGGGATCTCGCAGCTTTCGTCATATTGTCCTTTGGGGTTGCGAACGGCTGCTGATCCGTTGGAGTTGCGAAGGTGATCCTGCGGGGAGCTATCAACTCACGCCGGACCTTTTCTATCTCCCGATCAGCTTCAGCGATCTTGTCCTCCCAATGCTTTCGGAGTTCCTTGACTTTTGCCAGTCCTTCGTCCACCTCCTGCTCACGCTGGATGAAGTCTTCCACAAAAACTGCGGCATGCTTCCTTTCCTCCAGCATGGCGGCTGCGGTGTCCTTAAACTTCTTGGCTGTGGCCAGCAGCTCCATTCTTTTAGCTTCTAAAGCTTCTAGGTCTTCGGGAGTGATGGGTTTGTTAAGAATATCCGAGCGATAAACTGCATCCATGCCTGCTTGTGCGACCATCTCTTCAGGCGACAGGAGGCTCTCCGAGGAAGGATCCCTACGGGGCCGTTCCCGCGACATCGGAGATCCATGGTGAGATGGCTGGGGGTCGGATTGAGTGTCTGCCGCTTCGGATCCGCCTTCTCCAAGCGCTGCTACAATTGCGAGAACCTGCTTAGGCTGGGCGGAGTCGACTTCAGGCTGATCGCTGAAACCATACTCCCCTAGCTTGCGGACGAAGTCATCAGATTCCGTGGACGGGGAGTCTCCGGAAATTGGGCTTAGATTTCCCAAGATCGATTCTTCAGCCGGAGTCTCGCTTTCTCCGATAGCCTCCCGCTGATCCGGAGCAGCGTTGTTTTCCGGGCCTCAACCCGCACGGGACCAGCTCCGACTTCATGAGGGGCGGTTCCGGCGGTATGGGCCAAGAAGTGTACGAAGTGACACCTTTGCTTCTCTAACACCTGGGAGACCCAAGCGGATCTGCATTGGTCTTCCACCGTTACTTCCTGCTCAGGGGCGGATTGGGTGGGTTTTGATTTTTCCAGATCTAAGGCGGAATCTTCGCTAGGAAGTTCCAGCGTCTCAGATCGGATCTTCGCGACTGCGTCCCGCTCGGCGGCGGTCGCGTCAGCGCTACTTACCAGTGGGTTTCCGTCGGAATCGACGGTTTCCCCGATGAAGATGTGTATGCCGCCAACTGGGACGATGGAGAGCTTGACGGGGTCGGTTTTAGCCGGAATCCAACACTCATCCGGAGGGACGATCGGCAGATTCCCGGCGTAAAGGACACGCCCCACAGCGATGGTGTCGTCGTAGCTTCCCATGGCGGAACCCTCCCGGTTCCGGCCTCCAGACGCCGCAGGCCCACGGTGGGCGCCAACCGCCGTTGCCTGATCGACGGTACCTCGGAGGAGGGATCCTCACGAGGGGGAGAAGAAGTAGGGGCCATAGGGCGGAGTGCACACGGGACGGTGGTACGCGAGTTACCCAGCTTCGGAACACCCGCACGATGACAGGGCCTACCGCTGCTTGTCCGGAATTATCCGGGCGCTTTCGCGTTGTTACAATGAGTTGTGGTTGTGCCTCTAGGGCTCCCGGGATCCGGCTTATAAAGGCGCACGGATCTAGGGTTTACACGGAGAGTCCTAGCCGGATTACGTGACAACCTAACTATGGTACAATATCTTGCCGTGCACGTCACGGATCCGCCTTCCATACACGTCTTCCCGGATCCGGGTTCCTCTTGGGCCTCCATGGATCCGGGTCACTCCTATGTCGGTGCGGATCCGGCCTGCTCGATCCTGGGCTGGACTTCTTCCTTCATGATCAACAAAGAATCGGGCCGCCCGATGGGCCACATGCCTCATCACCGTCTGTGGGCCACCCGGGCTTGCCGGATCTAGGCACTGTCGATGGTACACCTATGAAGTATACCCACAACAGGTGCCCTCAATAACTCCCTCGGCTCTTCCTGCGTGTGGTCTGATCTGAAGTCGGGTAAGCGAGGGCCGTTGCTGCCGACACCCCCAGGACTTTGCCCAGCAGCTTCTGTCGACACCGGAGGAGAGGTGCATGTGAGGTCGGGGGAGATGGAGGTGGGTGGTGTCGCCCCTGCATCACCCGTGGGGAGCGACTAGGGACAAAGCATTTTTTTCTCCCAAAAAATAACTCTACTTAGCTATCGTTGCCTATTCGACGGTATCTCGGAAGAGGGATCCTCACGAGGGGGAGAAGAAGTAGGGGCCATCGGGCGGAGAGTCCTCGGGACGGTGGTACGCGATTTACCCAGCTTCGGAATACTTGCACGATGACAGGACCTACTCGCTTTCGCGTTGTTACAATGAGTTGTGGTTCTGCCTCTAGGGCTCCCGGGATCCGGTTTATAAAGGCGCCAGGATCTAGGGTTTACACGGAGAGTCCTAGCCAGAATACAAGATGCCTACGGAATATTATATTGTCGTGCACGTCAAGGATCCACATTTCCTTATACGCCGTACTGGATCCGGATACTTCATGTGCCTCCAAGAATCCGACTACTTGCATAGGTCGGTTGAGATCCGTCTCCTGTCCCTGGGCTGGACTCTTCATTCATCTTCTATCAACAGCAACTGGGCCGCCCGATGGGCCATATGCCACCATCACCATCTGTCGGTCATCCGTGCTTGCCGGATCTTGATCACGTCGTTGATACACCCATAAAGTATACCCACAACATTAGCTATACCAGTATGTGATGAAAGAAATAAAACTACGTACGTACGCAGCACAAGAACTCACAGGAAAATTTAAGAAAAATCGTTTTATCAGGTCTGAAATTTGAAGTGCATATTCCGGGAGATAAGGTCAAATCTTTAGATGCTTTTTTAGTACCATCTTCGGATGCTTCTAAAAGCTGTCTAATGCTATGTTTAACCTTCTATTTTCGTCTGCTCTACACACGGCCCATTCGGCCCAAAAATGGTAATGCAAATATTGCTAGGGTGACTGACTAACTAACATGACAACAGTAAACTGTTTCTCTTCAGTTATCCCCTTGCAGCCTAGGTGCTGCAGTAGCATCGAAGGCACGTGAGAAAGGAAATAAAACTATGTACGTATGCAGGCACAAGAACACACAGGAACAATTTAAGAATATTCATTTTGTCTAGATAGTACAAGAACACACAGGAACAATTTAAGAATATTCATTTTATCAAGATAAAATTTTCGTCCAAAATGTGAAGTGCATATTCGGGGATCGAGAATGTAAAATCTTCAAATGGTTCAATCTTTTGCCCGCTCATTACACGGCCCATTTGTCCCAAAAAATGGTAAAGCAAATATTGAGGCTGACTGATTAACTGACTATTGTTGTAGCTAGCATGAAAATGTTTCTCCTCAGTTATCCCCCCCCCCCTCCAGTCTAGCTGCTGCAGTAGCATGGGAGGGAGGTTGTCTTGGACTTCGTCTTCATCATGCAGCGGAGAGATAGGGCTGCCGGGCACCGGCGGTAGCTCAGCTCCATCACGAACTCCTTAGCCGGGCTGCCCACCGTAGCCCGGACTTCTGCTTCGGCTTGCTGCTCAGCCACTGTTCAAGTAGACAACCCAGCGTCGTCGAAGGGCAGATTGGCCACCACTCGTTGCATAGGATCTCCAACTGAACAAGCATATAGGTACATATGGATTAGATGAAAGAGTAGATTTAGAATTGTGAATATATGCATATAGGAAGATAGGACAGGATGAATCAGTGAGCTGAAATAGTGATGCATTTTTTGGAAGCTTAGCAAAAAATTATGGAAATAGATCGTATGTCACCATCCGAAAATAATCTACAAAGGCAGGAAATTGCGGTCTAACAGGTAACTGTATTCGCATTGGTTGATGACCTATACATCGAAGCAAGCACCTCGACAAAGGCCAAAGACTTTTGATGGGTTTTGTGGAGTGACAACAATCAAAATGAAAGTACAAAGACATATAAAAAGCTCAAAACTGATGCACATAAATCGTAAGGCGCCATAAAAGATCTAGAAATGCAGCCTGGTAGTTTCTTTACTAGAAATCGGCAGGCACATATAAAAGGCTCACCTTATCATCACTTGCTAGGTCAAGTTTCTTTGTAATGTAACTGAGGATCGAGCAGATCTGCATACTCCTATCCCTGGAACAAGCAAAAAAATCACATTGAACAAAATATATTAGATTCTTGCAATCTAGTTACATGTTAGTGGATCAAGGGAAAACTGAATTGCTGGCAGGAAAGACACAAACGGGGCAGGAATTTCAAATGAAACATCTTCTTTCTGATAAAATTCCCGAGAGGGCTGTTTTTCTAGGTACTTCCTCTTAATATTGTTTTTCAAAAAAAAACTTGCTGCTTATACCAGAGCACAGTTGCTACTAGTAGAAAACATAACAGACACGTTGAGTCATCTAAAGCTGGGTAAGTATTTCCATAAAAATATGCTACAAATAAAAGAATGCCAAGTCTGAGAAGTCTCAAATATTCTAGAAGTCAAATAAACTGCAAAATTAAAGGGAAACTCACTTAATTCTCAGGTACATATTTGGCACCTGAGGCAGCAGTTTATCTTGTAACCTGCAAAACAGTTTAATTTTTATGTGAGGAAGCAAAACCTTTTGTGCATGAGAATCAGTATAAATATAGAATATAACTGCAATCTTACTGGTTCGGTGAAGTGACTAGTGACAACCAGACTGGGGTAGTTATTCCATCATGCAAATAACCAGTGCTTGTATGCCTAGGATCTGCTTCTCTGCTTTTCCTCAGATTTAATCCAGCAATAGCCAGTTTGTCTACTGTGTCATCTATCCTTGTGGAGAGTTTACCATTTGCTCTCTTAGTTCTGTCCTCCTTGGCGGTAGCATTACGTCTTTTAAGACTTAATCTAAGTGATCTTTTCCCGCATGGCGCGACCAAACTGTTCAAGGGTTTCAGAAGCTCTTCATGGTCAACTGTCTCGCGATTCACTCCATCTTCAGAAGATGGCTGGTTTGAGGCTACTATATCTGCATTAATCTGTTTGGGATGGAATGTGTAGTTAGAATAAACAAATGTTACAAGATAACGAAATTGTGCGCTGTTGAGCACATATCTGATAGTTCTTTAATAGTACCTGTGTTTTATTTGCAGATGTTGTTGTCTTGGTAGACTGTGGTGCTGAGGTTTTCTCAGTCTTCTGATCGCGGCCTTCACAATTATTTAATAATTTCATGGTTCCATTATTAATGATAGAAGAGAGATGGGAGGTGGTTCTCCTTCTTGCAGCTTTGGTCCTCGATCTGTCCTGTTAGAGTAGTCTGTGTTGCTATCTTCGGGGTTTCAACTACCAAGGAAGAAAGGGACCTCTCTTTTCTCTTTGCTGGCGATGTAATAGTTGGATCCTTAGAAGCACAAGCTTCTGTCTTAAGTGGAAACACCTTATTCCTGACACTCTGAAGATTTTTATCAGGCCTTCAAAGATGAAAAGATTAATCATGTCAGGTAGCTCCATATAGTTGAGTACATGAGTCAAGATCGCGAGAAAAAAAATTGAAAACAGATAAGTGGCTGGATCACTTAACTTTTGATTTACAAGAAAAGTAAGCGTGCGTATTTTAGCCAATGCTATTAGAAAAGATAACAATATAGCAGGCAGTTAGTTAGCACGAGGGGCCCTCATGGTTCTTACAACTTAGATTTATATACAGTAAAATTTATAGGAGTTTAGTGATAAGCTGGTATATTCTCAACTAGTAACCACAAGAAACTATTTTCAATTCAAATGCATATAGATAAATGTCCTTAACAAAAAAATGTTTAGTACATTTTTCTGCAATTCAAATGCATATAGATAAATGTCCTTAACAAATTAGCTGCAACTGTGAATAAATATTGTGTGTAAGCACGATGATCTACTGAAATGCATTTAAAATGTAGCATTTTGAAGAAAAGGGAATCGACGAGTTGAAAAAACAATGTTATACAGATAAACCTTGATATTAACCGTAACTTACCTGAGTTTCTCTTCAGGAGCAATACCAAGATAAACATTGCATACTAGGCAGGAGTCGATCTGTTCATCATCTACTTTCTTCATACTCCCGACAAACTGCGTACAAAAGGATGGTCACAAGAGGAACTCTAGAAACAAGCATGCTAGTTTGAGATTTGATAGAACTGAATTTTATGCGCTTGACACATCAAAACTTCATTGGACGTAAGTAGAAAGTATCGGTAATGCAATAGAGTAGATGCGTGATTGCATCAAGATTGAAAGTGCATTTTTCTTGAAAAAAAAGTCCTCGAAAAAAATTGAGCGTGTAGACAACAGTGACAATATCACTGTACTTATGATGCAGAAGCAGTGCCAGGCTTACGATAAAGAAAGGTAATTTACATAATAGAGAGATCACCATCCTGGAATCTACATCATGAGATAAACAAATTTTATTCAAGAATGTGAAGCCCGGGTTGCCACGCTATACTGAAAAGTGGGAGTTCTTTCATGTTGCAAAATATCATGTTGGCGCCGGCAGGGTGCGATTAGTAATCCGGCACCCCCTAGCCGGACCGAACCCACAGGGGGCTAGCGGAGGCGCTAGACGGACTGGAAAACGAGGCGGGCAAGCCCTAGTAGTGAAAATGCCGCGTCCCGTCGACGGCCATGCGGCGGCGAAAATGCGCGCCACCATCGTGTTCTCGCCTTTTCCTTCCGGCCTTTTCCACCGCTTCCTTTTCTCGCTATATGATATAGGAACATCCGCCATTCGTGATGTACATCTAAACTCTCGTTTGCTCTCTACCGTTCTAGCTCTAACCCACGCGGAGGCAGAGGTGGAGGTGGTACGCGCCTCCAACTACCCCTGCCCGTGATGGTCCTCTGGTGATGGCGCCAGAAAATCTTGGTGGCGGTTGTTGTGGAAGCGGTTGGGAAACCCCAAGAGGAAGGTGTGATGAACACAACAACAAGTTTTCCCTCAGTAATAAAACCAAGATTTAATCGACCAGTAGGAGAAATGCGTGACTTCTGAAGGTGTTGCTAGCTGACTAGTGGTAGGGCGCACAACCGACGTCAGCAACAACGTGGAACCTGCACATAACACAACCAAAGTAATTTGCCCCAACTTAAAGTGAGGTTGTCAATATCACCGGTTTGCTGAACACAAAGGATTAAACGTATCAAGTGGAAAGAGATGTTTGAATTAATTTGAAAGAACAGAGCTTTGCAGTAAGTAAAAGAGCAGGATTGCAGTGGTTGAATTTATCAGTGTAAAGAAAAGGACCGGGTCCATATTTCACTAGAGGTGTCTCTCCATAAAGATAAATAGCATGTTGGGTGAACAAATTATAGTTGGGCAATTAACAGAATATCGACCATACATGACAAGATGATAGTATGAGATTCGTTTGGGCATTACAATATAATACATGGACCATAATACAACCGCATCTATGATTAATAATCCACCTTCTGGTTATCGTCCGAACCCCTTCCAGTATTAGGTTGCAAGAAACAGATTATCGCATTAAGAAATGTGTGTAAAGTAAATAATAGAATTACCCTTGGATAAAAGATTGTTGTTTTCTCCCTAGTAGGAACATCACATCTACAATCTTAGAAGTTATTGTCACTCTTCCAGAAAACTAGAGGCATGAACCTACTATCGAGCATAAATACCCCCTCTTGGAGTCACAAGCATCTACTTGGCCAGAACATCTACTAGCAACGGAGAGCATGCAAGATCACAAATAACATATGACATGAATATATAATCGACTTCAACATAGTATACAATATTCATCGGATCCCAGCAAACACAACATGTAGCATTACATAAATATGATCTTGATCATGTAGGGCAGCTCACAAGATCTAAACATGAGACATAAATTGGAGAAGACAACCATCTAGCTACTGCTATCGACCCATAGTCCATGGATGAACTACTCACACATCACTTCTAAGGCGGGCATGGCGATGTAGATGCCTCCGGCGATGATCTCACCCTACGATAGGGTGCCGGGAAGAGCTTCAGAACCCTCCCGAGATTAGTTTTGCAATGGCAGCCGTGACGGAACTTTTCGTGGATGGATGCTCGGGTATCCAGGGTTTTCCCGAGATCGTGAATAAATAGGCGGAGGGGCGATGTTGGTGGCCACCAGGGTGGCCCACACCACCCCTAGGCGCGGGCCAGGTTCAGGCCGCGCCTAGGGCTGGCGTGGCCGCCTTGCTGTCCCCTTCAACTCCCCTCTGGACCCTGTCTTCGTTACGGTAAAATGTTGACTTCGGCTTTTGTTTCGTCCAATTCCGAGAATATTTCCTGTACAACTTTTCTGAAATACAAAACAACAGAAAACAGAGAACTGGCAATGTGGTATCTTGTTAATAGGTTAGTGCCGGAAAATATATTAAAGTGCAACGAAGTATGAGAAAAACATATATAAATTGGTGTAAAACAAACATGGAGCATCAAAAATTATAGATACGTGTGAGACGTATCAGCCCGCGGGGCTACTAGTGCCCCTCGGATGGAGGCTGAGCACCGAAGGCGTGCCGGTATCTCCCGACCCACAAGGCGAGGCTCGGCGTGCAAGCATCAGCCTCCACTACTACGCCGAGCTCACACCCGAGCAGCGGATGGATCCTTACTGGGATCCCGACAACAACCTGACTTCGGACGACTTCTTCACCAACCGGCGGGAGAGTGAGATCGCCAGGTACGTACGAGGGGGATGGGCTGCCGTCTGTTAACAACAACGAGGCCGGTTGGCGGCTATGGTGGGGTGGTCGGACCCTCGAGAGCGTGATGGACCACATCATGGCGGGTGATTACCCCCGCCTTCGATACCCGCACTTCCAACCGAAGAATGGTGGTAGTGGTCGCGGTGGAACTGCCATCTGGGAGCACTCGCCCCCACGCGGGCATCTTCGGCTCGTGCGGCCGCAACCGCAATGGCAGGTGCCTCCGGCGTACTCCATGGCCGCGCAACATTATATACGCGCCGACGATCCGGAGGAGTATCGCGGCCAGCGTGCCGCCATACGCGCCTCCCTCGAACCCAATACTCCGGCGCCGGTGGGCTACGCCCGGTCCGAGTGAGAGAACAGGAGCAGACCTACCGTGCACGCCGTGGCGAAGACGGCCAAGGCTACAGCCGCTGCGGCCAATGATTCCCGCTCGCACAACTGTCGCCGCCGCACTTGTTCCAGCTGCGTGCGACAAGCGATGACAACGGCGGCGAGTACGACAACTTTAAAGACACATACTACAGGGCTAGACATGAGTACGACGAGTTAAAAATATCATACTCAATAAAATATTATTTAATTTTTTGATTGTATGGGGCTGTGGCATTTCCATGATGGCGCCGAGGGCCCCATATGGGCCAAAAAGTAACACATGCGTCAGACGGACACCATATGGGTTGGCCCAGTGAAGATGCTCTAGGCCTCTTCTCTCTAGTCGATATGCAGACCATCTTGCAGCGGAGCGGCGCCCACGGACCTCCAGATAGCAGCAAAGTGGGCAGCAGCTAGAATAGGATCCTTTCTGATCCCAAGATCAAAACTACTCATGTTCAGAGTCCGGTGAAATCCCTCAGCATTCAAAGGTTTCTTTATGTTATGCAGACTGTGGATGGTCAGAGCATCTCCACCGGCGCCCCGATAGCGGTCCCGATAGCATTTTGGGGACCGGCGTGAAAATAGGCTCGCACCGGTGCGCCCCAAACGGCGCCGACCAATTTTGGAACCCAATAGAATCGTCAGCAACCCCGTGCCGGCCCCTTCGCCAAGGGCGCGAATCGGGCGCGCCGGCACCTCGCGGCACGTCTGAAAACGAGTGTGGGCTCCGCTTGGCAGCTAGACACACTATTTTCCCACCTCCTACACACGCCCGAGCCGACTCCCACCCCTCTAGATCGCCACCGTCGCCGTCGCCGTCGCGCCCACCCTGCTTGCAATAGACACCGCCAACTGTCTAGGAACCGCCGTCCATCGACACGGCCGCCACCCCCTCGACCGGCGGCCACTGTTTCGCCAGGAACAGAGCTCGCCGCCACCGCGATAGTATCGCCCCGCCCGCAAGGTGTTCGTACGATTGCCGCGATGGAAAACGACGACGAGATGATGGTGCAGCTGTTCACGGAGGTGCAGAATGCTCAGGCTGTTCGGCGGCAACAGCAGCAGCTGATTCGACGAACATGATGCGCGTTCGCCAGCCTTTCTTCATCGTGCCTCGGCGCGGCGGCTCAAAGCCAGGCAAGAGGAGGAACATCAACCGGCATCGTGAAGCCGGCGCAATGCTGCTTGACGCCGACTACTTCAACGACGACGCGACTCATTCGCCGAAGGAATTTCGGCGCCGGTTTAGGATGAACAAGGACCTTGATACGTCTCCGACGTATCGATAATTTCTTAGGTTCTATGCCATATTATTGATGATACCTACATGTTTTAAGCACACTTTATGTCATATTCGTGCATTTTCTGGAACTAACCTATTAACAAGATGCCGAAGTGCCGATTGCTCGTTTTCTGCTGTTTTTGGTTTCAGAAATCCTAGTAACGAAATATTCTCGGAATTGGACGAAACAAAGACCCAGGGGCCTATTTCGCCACGAACCTTCTAGAAGACCGAAGAGCATACGAAGTGGGGCCACGAGGTGGCCAAACCACAAGGCGGCGCGGCCAAGGGGGGGCCCGTGCCGCCCTGTGGTGTGGCCCCCTCGTCAGCCCTCCGACTCCGCCCTTCCGCCTACTTAAAGCCTCCGTCGCGAAACCCCTGAGGCGAAAAACCACGATACGGAAAACCTTACTGAGACGCCGCCGCCGCCGATCCCATCTCGGGGGATTCTGGAGATCTCCTCCGGCACCCTGCCGGAGAGGGGATTCATCTCCCGGAGGACTCTACACCGCCATGGTCGCCTCCGGAGTGATGAGTGAGTAGTTCACCCCTGGACTATGGGTCCATAGCAGTAGCTAGATGGTTGTCTTCTCCTCATTGTGCTTCATTGTTGGATCTTGTGAGCTGCCTAACATGATCAAGATCATCTATCCGTAATACTCTATGTTGTGTTTGTCGGGATCCGATGGATAGAGAATACCATGTTATGTTAATTATCAAGTTATTACATATGTGTTGTTTATGATCTTGCATGCTCTCCGTTATTAGTAGAGGCTCTGGCCAAGTTTTTGCTCTTAACTCCAAGAGGGAGTATTTATGCTCGATAGTGGGTTCATGCCTGCATTGACACCTGGGACGAGTGACGTAAAGTTCTAAGGTTGTGTTGTGCTGTTGCCACTAGGGATAAAACATTGGCGCTATGTCCGAGGATGTAGTTGTTGATTACATTACGCACCATACTTAATGCAATTGTCTCGTTGCTTTGCAACTTAATACCGGAAGGGGTTCGGACGATAACCTGAAGGTGGACTTTTTAGGCATAGATGCGGTTGGATGGCGGTCTATGTACTTTGTCGTAATGCCCAATTAAATCTCACTATACTTATCATGACATGTATGTGCATTGTTATGCCCTCTCTATTTGTCAATTGCCCGACTGTAATTTGTTCACCCAACATGCTTTTATCTTATGGGAGAGACACCTCTAGTGAACTGTGGACCCCGGTCCATTCTTTAATACTGAAATACAAATCTGTTGCAATACTTGTTTTACTATTTTCTTTGCAAACAATCATCTTCCACACAATTCGGTTAATCCTTTGTTACAGCAAGCCGGTGAGATTGACAACCGCACTGTTTCGTTGGGGCAAAGTACTTTGGTTGTGTTGTGCAGGTTCCACGTTGGCGCCGGAATCCCTGGTGTTGCGCCGCACTACATCCCGCCGCCATCAACCTTCAACGTGCTTCTTGGCTCCTCCTGGTTCGATAAACCTTGGTTTCTTTCGAGGGAAAATTTGCTGCTGTGCGCATCATACCTTCCTCTTGGGGTTGCCCAACGAACGTGTGAAATACATGCCATCAAGCTCTTTTTCACGGCGCCGTTGCCGGGGAGATCAAGACACGCTGCAAGGGGAGTCTCCACTTCTCAATCTCTTTACTTTGTTTTTGTCTTGCTTTATTTTATTTACTACTTTGTTTGCTGCACTTATATCAAAACACAAAAAAATTAGTTGCTAGCTTTACTTTATTTACTTGTCTTGTTTGCTATATCAAAAACACAAAAAAAATTAGTTTACTTGCATTTACTTTATCTAGTTTGCTTTATTTACTACTGCTAAAATGGCCAACCCTGAAAATACTAAGTTGTGTGACTTCACTAGCACAAATAATAATGATTTCTTATGCACACCTATTGCTCCACCTGCTACTACAGCAGAATTCTTTGAAATTAAACCTTCTTTACTGAATCTTGTCATGAGAGAGCAATTTTCTGGTGTTAGTTCTGATGATGCTGCTGCCCATCTCAATAATTTTGTTGAACTATGTGAAATGCAAAAGTATAAAGATGTAGATGGTGACATTATAAAATTAAAATTGTTTCCTTTCTCATTAAGAGGAAGAGCTAAAGATTGGTTGCTATCTCTGCCTAAGAATAGTATTGATTCATGGACTAAATGCAAGGATGCTTTTATTGGTAGATATTATCCCCCTGCTAAAATTATATCTTTGAGGAGTAGCATAATGAATTTTAAACAATTGGATAATGAACATGTTGCTCAAGCTTGGGAAAGAATGAAATCTCTGGTTAAAAATTGCCCAACCCATGGATCGACTACTTGGATGATCATCCAAACCTTTTATGCAGGACTAAATTTTTCTTCGCGGAATTTATTGGATTCAGCTGCTGGAGGTACCTTTATGTCCATCACTCTTGGTGAAGCAACAAAGCTCCTTGATAATATGATGGTTAATTACTCTGAATGGCACACGGAAAGAGCTCCACAAGGTAAGAAGGTAAATTCTGTTGAAGAATCCTCTTCCTTGAATGATAAGGTTGATGCTATTATGTCTATGCTTGCGAATGATAGGACTAATGTTGATCCTAATAATGTTCCATTAGCTTCATTGGTTGCCCAAGAAGAACATGTTGATGTAAACTTCATTAAAAATAATAATTTCAACAACAATGCTTATCGGAACAATTCTAGTAATAACTATAGGCCATATCCTTATAATAATGGTAACGGTTATGCTAATTCTTATGGGAATTCTTACAATAATAATAGGAATACACCCCCTGGACTTTAAGTCATGCTTAAAGAATTTATTAGTACACAAACTGCTTTTAACAAATCTGTTGAGGAAAAGCTCAATAAAATTGATATTCTTGTTTCTAGAGTTGATAGTCTTGCCTCTGATGTTGATCTTTTGAAATCGAAAGTTATGCCTAATAGGGATATTGAAAATAAAATTGTTACTACAGCAAATGCCATCCAAGTTAGAATTAATGAGAATATAAGATTAATGGCTGAACTGCGTGCTAGGTGGGATAGAGAAGAAAATGAAAAACTAGCTAAAGAGGAAAATGTAGCTAAAGTTTGGACTATTACCACCACTAGCAATGCTAACGATTCACATGTTGCTGCACCTCCTACTATCAATGGTAAACTAATTGGTGTTGGCAATGCTTCTACTCCTAGTGCAAAGCGCGCAAAATTACCTGAAACTGCTAAAACTGCTGAAACTGCCTGTGATAAAACTGCTGAAATTTTTTCCAACCTTGGGGATGATAATCCCATTGCTTTAGATTGTAATGATTTAGATTTTGATGATTGCCACATCTCTGAAGTTATAAAGTTCTTACAAAAACTTGCTAAGAGTCCCAATGCTAGCGTCTGTAAACTTGGCTTTCACAAAACATATTACAAATGCTCTCATAAAAGCTAGAGAAGAGAAACTAAAACTTGAAACTTCTATTCCTAGAAAGCTAGAGGATGGTTGGGAGCCCATCATTAAAATGAGAGTCAAAGATTTTGATTGTAATGCCTTATGTGATCTTGGTGCAAGTATTTCTGTTATGCCTAAGAAAGCCTATGATATGCTTGACTTGCCACCATTGAAAAACTATTATCTGGATGTTAATCTCGCTGATAATGCTAAAAAGAAACCTTTGGGGAAAGTTGATAATGTTCATATTATGGTTAACGATAACCTTGTCCCCGTTGATTTTGTTGTCTTGGATATTGAATGCAATGCATCTTGCCCCATTATATTGGGAAGACCTTTTCTTCGAACCGTTGGTGCTACTATTGATATGAAGGAAGGTAATATTAAATATCAATTTCCTCTCAAGAAAGGTATGGAACACTTCCCTAGAAAGAGAATGAAGTTACCTTATGATTATATTAGTAGAACAAATTATGATGTTGATGCTTCATCTCTTGATGTTACTTGATATACACTTTCTGCGCCTAGCTGAAAGGCGTTAAAGAAAAGCGCTTATGGGAGACAACCCATGTTTTTACTACAGTATTTTTGTTTTATATTTGAGTCTTGGAAGTTGTTTACTACTGTAGCAACCTCTCCTTATCTTAGTTTTATGTTTTGTTGTGCCAAGTAAAGTCTTTGATAGTAAAGTAAGTACTAGATTTGGATTACTGCGCAGTTCCAGATTTCTTTGCTGTCACGAATCTGGGTCTACCTCCCTGTAGGTAGCTCAGAAAATTAAGCCAATTTACGTGCATGATCCTCAGATATGTACGCAACTTTCATTCAATTTGAGCATTTTTATTTGAGCAAGTCTGGTGGCCTAATAAAATCCATCTTTACGGACTGTTCTGTTTTGACAGATTCTGCCTTTTATTTCGCATTGCCTCTTTCGCTATGTTGGATGAATTTCTTTGATCCATTAATGTCCAGTAGCTTTATGCAATGTCCAGAAGTGTTAAGAATGATTGTGTCACCTCTGAACATGTGAATTTTTATTATGCACTAACCCTCTAATGAGTTGTTTCGAGTTTGGTGTGGAGGAAGTTTTCAAGGATCAAGAGAGGAGTATGATACAATATGATCAAGGAGAGTGAAAGCTCTAAGCTTGGGGATGCCCCGGTGGTTCACCCCTGCATATTCTAAGAAGACTCAAGAGTCTAAGCTTGGGGATGCCCAAGGCATCCCCTTCTTCATCGACAACATTATCTGGTTCCTCCCCTGAAACTATATTTTTATTCCGTCACATCTTATGCACTTTGCTTGGAGCGTCGGTTTGTTTTTGTTTTTGTTTTGTTTGAATAAAATGGATCCTAGCATTCACTTTGTGGGAGAGAGACACGCTCCGCTGTAGCATATGGACAAGTATGTCCTTAGGCTCTACTCATAGTATTCATGGTGAAATTTCATCTTCGTTAAATTGTTATATGGTTGGAATTGGAAAATGCTACATGTAGTAACTCTATAATGTCTTGGATAATTTGATACTTGGCAATTGTTGTGCTCATGTTTAAGCTCTTGCATCATATACTTTGCACCCATTAATGAAGAAATACTTAGAGCTTGCTAATTTGGTTTGCATATTTGGTTTCTCTAGAGTCTAGATAACATCTAGTATTGAGTTTTGAACAACAAGAAAGACGGTGTAGAGTCTTATAATGTTTACAATATGTCTTTTATGTGAGTTTTGCTGTACCGTTCATCCTTGTGTTTGTTTCAAATAACCTTGCTAGCCTAAACCTTGTATCGAGAGGGAATACTTCTCATGCATCCAAAATCCTTGAGCCAACCACTATGCCATTTGTGTCCACCATACCTACCTACTACATGGTATTTATCCGCCATTCCAAAGTAAATTGCTTGAGTGCTACCTTTAAAATTCCATCATTCACCTTTGCAATATATAGCTCATGGGACAAATAGCTTAAAAACTATTGTGGTATTGAATATGTACTTATGCACTTTATCTCTTATTAAGTTGCTTGTTGTGCGATAACCATGCTTCGGGGACGCCATCAACTACTCTTTGTTGAATATCATGTGAGTTGCTATGCATGTCCGTCTTGTCTGAAGTAAGAGAGATCTACCACCTTAATGGTTGGAGCATGCATATTGTTAGAGAAGAGCATTGGGCCGCTAACTAAAGCCATGAATCATGGTGGAAGTTTCAGTTTTGGACATATATCCTCAATCTCATATGAGAATAATAATTGTTGCCACATGCTTATGCATTAAAGAGGAGTCCATTATCTGTTGTCCATGTTGTCCCGGTATGGATGTCTAAGTTGAGAATAATCAAAAGCGAGAAATCCAAAATGCGAGCTTTCTCCTTAGACCTTTGTACAGGCGGCATGGAGGTACCCCATTGTGACACTTGGTTAAAACATGTGCATTGCAAAGATCCGGTAGTCCAAGCTAATTAGGACAAGGTGCGGGCACTATTAGTATACTATGCATGAGGCTTGCAACTTGTAAGATATAACTTTCATAACTCATATGCTTTATTACTACCGTTGACAAAATTGTTTCATGTTTTCAAAATAAAAGCTCTAGCACAAATATAGCAATCGATGCTTTCCTCTTTGAAGGACCATTCTTTTACTTTTATGTTGAGTCAGTTCACCTATCTCTCTCCACCTCAAGAAGCAAACACTTGTGTGAACTATGCATTGATTCCTACATACTTGCATATTGTACTTGTTATATTACTCTATGTTGACAATTATCCATGAGATATACATGTTATAAGTTGAAAGCAACCGCTGAAACTTAATCTTCCTTTGTGTTGCTTCAATACCTTTACTTTGATTTATTGCTTTATGAGTTAACTCTTATGCAAGACTTATTGATGCTTGTCTTGAAGTACTATTCATGAAAAGTCTTTGCTTTATGATTCACTTGTTTACTCATGTCATTACCATTGTTTTGATCGCTGCATCCACTACATATGTTTACAAATAGTATGATCAAGGTTATGATGGCATGTCACTTCAGAAGTTATCTTTGTTATCGTTTTACCTGCTCGGGACGAGCAGAACTAAGCTTGGGGATGCTTGATACGTCTCCGACGTATCGATAATTTCTTATGTTCTATGCCATATTATTGATGATACCTACATGTTTTATGCACACTTTATGTCATATTCGTGCATTTTCCGGAACTAACCTATTAACAAGATGCCGAAGTGCCGATTCTGTTGTTTTCGCTGTTTTTGGTTTCGAAATCCTAGTAACGAAATATTCTCGGAATTGGACGAAACAAAGACCCGGGGGCCTATTTCGCCACGAACCTTCCGGAAGACCGAAGAGCATACGAAGTGGGGCCACGAGGTGGCCAAACCACAAGGCGGCGCGGCCAAGGGGGCCCGCGCCGCCCTGTGGTGTGGGCCCCTCGTCGGCCCTCCGACTCTTCCCTTCCGCCTACTTAAAGCCTCCGTCGCGAAACCCCGAGGCGAAAAACCACGATACGGAAAACCTTGCGAGACGCCGCCGCCGCCGATCCCATCTCGGGGGATTCTGGAGATCTCCTCCGGCACCCTGCCGGAGAGGGGATTCATCTCCCGAAGGACTCTACACCGCCATGGTCGCCTCCGGAGTGATGAGTGAGTAGTTCACCCCTGGACTATGGGTCCATAGCAGTAGCTAGATGGTTGTCTTCTCCTCATTGTGCTTCATTGTTGGATCTTGTGAGCTGCCTAACATGATCAAGATCATCTATCCGTAATACTCTATGTTGTGTTTGTCGGGATCCGATGGATAGAGAATACCATGTTATGTTAATTATCAAGTTATTACATATGTGTTGTTTATGATCTTGCATGCTCTCCGTTATTAGTAGAGGCTCTGGCCAAGTTTTTGCTCTTAACTCCAAGAGGGAGTATTTATGCTCGATAGTGGGTTCATGCCTGCATTGACACCTGGACAGGTGACGAAAGTTCTAAGGTTGTGTTGTGCTTGTTGCCACTAGGGATAAAACATTGGCGCTATGTCCGAGGATGTAGTTGTTGATTACATTACGCACCATACTTAATGCAATTGTCTGTTGCTTTGCAACTTAATACTTGGAAGGGGTTCGGACGATAACCTGAAGGTGGACTTTTTAGGCATAGATGCAGTTGGATGGCGGTCTATGTACTTTGTCGTAATGCCCAATTAAATCTCACTATACTTATCATGACATGTATGTGCATTGTTATGCCCTCTCTATTTGTCAATTGCCCGACTGTAATTTGTTCACCCAACATGCTTTTATCTTATGGGAGAGACACCTCTAGTGAGCTGTGGACCCCGGTCCATTCTTTAATACTCGAAATACAAATCTGCTGCAATACTTGTTTTACTATTTTCTCTGCAAACAATCATCTTCCACACAATTCGGTTAATCCTTTGTTACAGCAAGCCGGTGAGATTGACAACCTCACTATTTCGTTGGGGCAAAGTACTTTGGTTGTGTTGTGCAGGTTCCACGTTGGCGCCGGAATCCCTGGTGTTGCGCCGCACTACATCCCGCCGCCATCAACCTTCAACGTGCTTCTTGGCTCCTCCTGGTTCGATAAACCTTGGTTTCTTTCTGAGGGAAAACTTGCTGCTGTGCGCATCATACCTTCCTCTTGGGGTTGCCCAACGAACGTGTGAAATACACGCCATCAGACCTGTTCTTGAAGATTGTCCATGGCGTTAGGGAGTACGACACGTACTTCATGGCCAAGAAAGATTGCACAGGTTTGTGGGGCTTCACCTCATTTCAGAAGTGCACTGCTGCAATGCGCTGTCTTGCATACGACGCTCCTCCAGATACATCCAATGACTACCTACGGTTGGCAGAGTCGACATGCACAGAGACTCTCAACAGGTTCTGCCGAGCCGTCATAGTGGTGTTTGGTAAAGACTATTTGAGAGAACCAAGAGCAGATGATACAGCTCGGATCCGACAGAAGAATGCAGCAAGAGAGTTTCCTGGGATGCTCAGAAGCATTGACTGTATTCATTGGGGCTGGAATAATTGCCCTTTTGCTTGGAAGGGGATCTACAAGGGGCATACTGGTGAGTGCAGTGTCATTCTTGAGGCGGTGGCAGACCAAGAGCTTTGGATTTGGCATGCATTTTTTGGCATGGCAGGAACAAATAATGATATCAACGTGCTGCAGCGCTCTCCGATGTTTGCCAGGCTAGCTGAGGGACAAGCTCCTGCCGTGAACTTTGAGGTAAACAGCCACGCATACAACAAGGGGTACTATCTAGCTGATGGTATCTACCCGACGTATGCTACATTTGTGAAGATAATTCCCTCTCCATCAAACGAGATGGAATCCTATTTTGCAAGATGTCAGGAAGCAGTACGCAAGGATGTTGAGCTTGCTTTTGGGGTGCTTCAGCAGCGTTTCGCCATTGTCAGGTACCCTGCTCTCACTTGGTCTGAGGCACAAATGTGGGAGGTGATGAACACATGTGTGATCATCCACAACATGATCATTGAGAGCGAGCGCGACGCACCTTTGCAGGATGATCATCCATTTGATTATCAAGGGCCACTAGCTGAGGTAGAGCATGTGCCCCAAGAATTTGCTGCTTTTCTTCATATGCACAATGAAATTCGAGATGCACGTGTCCATGCACAGCTGGAGGCGGATCTAACTGCGCATTTGTGGACGAGGAGAGGAGCAGCCAACAATGCATGATTTTTTATTTCTATTTGTTTGCCTCGACGAATAATTTGAGTACTACTTTTTTGTTGGGTTGTACGAATAATTTAAGTACTATTTGTTTGTTGGATTGTATGAATAATTTAAGTACTATTTGTTTGATTGATTATATGAATAATTTAATTATATTTGTGTGATTCTATGAATAAAATGTGATTGATATGTTGTTTCAAAATATTGTAAAAAGAAAAGAAAAACTTGGGAGCCACCGTTTGGGAGGCACCGGTGTGGGAACAACGTCCAAATGGGGGATGCACTGCCGGCGCCCCCCATACAGCAGTGCCGGCACCCCTGCCTACGACTATTCGGGGGCCGCCAGTGGATATGCTCTTAGTAGCCATGTCATCATCCATGGACTGAGTGTCGACATCAACCGTCAGGCAGGTTGCTGAGCCTGACGACAGCGCACGCGGTGGTAGCCGTCGAACCAGACAATCTCACCGAAGTCGTACCAGCCTCGCGACAGCTTAGCCGGCGTGACGGTCACGTAGTACTCACCCGGTCCTGCCAGACTTCGGAGAAAACGTCAGCGCCGGCGGCCACACCGCCACGCGCGCGTCCTTGGCAGTGGCGGAAGGAGCAAAAAATTGAAGGGTGGGTACATTTCAATTTTTTTTCCAGAGAACCAATCTAAGGTTGGGTAGTTAGGAGGGTGGTTGTACCCCCAGTCCAACAGAGTTCAAACCCGAGGTTTAACATCTCTTGTCTCATAAAGACGGAATATTTATTCAGTGGGAGGCGATGTTTCCGTCAACAGCGAGGCGCCTTTGGTGACTCGTCAATTTCAAGATCCAACCCGTTGGCTTAGTCTTCCGAAAGTGCTCATAGGGGTAGAGTGTGCGTGTGTGTTCATAGGGGTGAGTGTATGCAAGTGTATGTGGGCATCTACGTTTGTACCGTGTTCCTTGCACTACACCTTATGCAATAAAAAAATTCCAAAAACATATTCCCTTCGTTTTAGAAAATTGACAAATAAATTTTTTGAACAGAGGAAGTTGTAATAGTATTGAAGAAAATTCGGCCTCATCAATTCTTTTTAGAATTTAATCAACTCATCAATTTTTTTATCATGTGACAAATAATTTCTAGATGAAATCCACTATAGAAATAAATTGAAAAGTATTGATGTTTTTATTGCAATAAGTAGTGATGGAATTGGTGTAGCTATGGAAGGATAACACCTTGATTTATAAAGACCAAATAAATAGCATGTGTTGTCTCGGACAAACTTTGATGGCATGTGTTTATCTGGAAAAAATATCAATTCTAAACATTAACCCAAAAGTCGAGAGGTGGTATGTTAACACAAAAAACATCAACAATCCTTCCTAGATAAAAATTTCTCTTGCTTTTCCTAATTGTGTCGACAGAGTCGAGAGGAGAAGTGAATACTCTCCCCGCCGGCCGCCTCCTCACACGTGTATTCTTCCTATAAGAGCCGCTAGCTACCCGGCCAACCAGGTGGTCTGAAGGGGCAAATCAATCAGCACCACTCGTTTCACCTGCGCCAATAATTTTCATCCTCAGCTTTCCACCTCAGCTGCTCGATACGGTAAAAAAATCACCAGTTGCTTCGGGTTCTTGGTGCATGACAACTGGGCCAGAGCGCGTGTGGGACCTTCAGGCAGAGATAGCGGAGGCAGCTCGTTCCCATCGGCCTTCTCCTATCCATGTGAAAACCTAGCGTCGGCGAGCGTCCCAATCCCCCGTCTCGTCTCGTCCTCCAATCCCCGCCTCGCCTCCAATCATCCGCGTCGTCCCCTCCCCCAATCGCCGCCTCGCCTCCTCCCCGAATACGCACCTACTCTCCTCCTCCCCCAACCTGAGGGCGGCAGCAGGTCGGCGAACGTGGTCAGTGGATGGAGGTGGATCTTGTGGAGGCGAGCAGCCGCAGATCGGCTTGATCTTGTGGAGGCGAGCAGCCGCAAATCGGCTTTGTTTTCGCGGTCGTGGCGGCGCACATGGAGGAACAACGCCCGCTCCTCGTCCTTGCCGTGTAGGAGGTTGGGGAGGACAAGGAGAAGGCACGCGGGGCTGGGCTGGCCTGGTTCGTTGCGGGCGCGGGGAGACCGACAGCGGCGGCCAGGACCCGTCGACGAGCGCCTCCACAGGAGGAAAAGAAGAAGAGGAGGTGGCGATGGGAGACCGGCTGTGGCAACGGTCGGCGAGCTCCACCACGATCGACCACGAGCCGCCTCCGCCGTCAGGCCTCTCCCCCTCGACCCACCTGGCATATACATTATGTGTGTAATGTTATGTTATATACAGTGTATATACATAATAAATGTTTGTTTTGGATTTGCTTCTTGATTTCATTGTGTGACTAGTTCTGGGCAATGAGTTGAGCTCAGAAAACATTTTTATGGTGTAATTATGAGTAATCGCTCGTTGTTACAGGACTAGGGGGACATGGCGTTAGTGGAAACCGAAGATGCTCGAAGAGAGAGAGAGGCTAAAGAAAAGGAAGAAGCTGACGCAGCAGCCAGAAGGGATGATGCACCACCACCACCACACCCAATGATGTATCCAGATTTCCAGCAATACATGAGAGCCATGGAAGAAGACAGGAGAAGGTACCAGGAAAGTCAAAACAAGAACATGCAAGATTTCTTTACCCACGTCATCAATGATAGGGGTAATGAAGGCAAAGGAGTAACCTTATCAGACTTTCAAAATGCAAGACCACTACCTTTTGCATCTGCTCCAGAACCAATGGATGCAGAAGCCTAGCTCATGGATACAGAAAGGAAGTTGAGGACCGTTGGATGCAACGATGAGGAGAAGATTCGGTATGACACTTATCTGTTGTTAGGACCAGCGGCATCATGGTGAGAGAACCTTGTGGCATTACACCTTCCAGAAAAGGTGTTCACATGGGAGGAATTCAAGAGGAAGTTCCGGGAAGCTCATGTTCCGGATAGTGTGATGGAATTGAAGAAGAGGGAGTTTGAAGAGCTTCAACAGAACACTGCACCTATAATGCAGTATATTCGGGATTTTAACCGTTTGGCTAGGTATGCGCCAGAAGAGGTGGACACAGATGAAAAAAGAAAGAAGAGGTTCATGAAAGGCATGAATCCCTACATGAAGATGCAACTGAGGCTGACAAGGACCGCAGAATTCCAGGAACTGATTGACTCGGCAATCACTTTCGAGGATGACTAGAGGCAGGTCCAAGAGGATAGGAGGAAGAGGGCTCGAATCGAGCCAAGGAAGTACCCAATTACTAAACCAACACCAGATAGAAGTTTCAAACCACGATACCGGCCCACCGGTAATCAAAACAATCGTGGAGGTCCAAATCAAAACCCCAAATCCCAGATCATCTGCAACAACTGTGGGCAGAGGGGACACATCAAAAAGGAGTGTCAGAAACCCAGGATCATATAGTATGGTTGTGGGCAGGAGGGACATATGAAGCCAGATTGTCCAAACAAGGCGTCTTGGGGTGGACAGAGTTCAGGAGGACGAGGTGGACGTGGAAACAACAACAACAACCACAACTACAACAACAACAAGAGGGGCAAACCATATGGAAAGCTGAATTGCACAACCTTGGAGCAAGCGGGAGAGTCGGATCAAGCAGTCCTAGGTACGCTCAGTATTCTTACTCACCCTGGCAAAGTCTTATTTGATACTGGTGCAACCACATCATTTCTTGCACGGGAGTTTGTGGAAAAGTTCGGGCTTAGATGTTCTAAGTTAGAAACTCTCATAACGGTATTGTCTGTGGGGGGACGATCTTAGTAACCCATGTGAAAGAATCACAGGTCATAACCATATGTGACTGTGTGTATTTCGCGGACCTATTCATCATTCCTATGAAGGATATATCAGTCATCCTAGGGATGGACTTGTTGACGGAGAATGGAGCAGTGATCAACTGTGGAGATAAAACAGTATCACTTCACAACTCCATGGGAGGTCAGATAGTGTTCCAAGGAGACAAGTATACTCAGTTGGAGATAGGATTGGAGCTTAACAGTTTGAAGGAGGTGAAGATTGAAGACATCCCTATAGTAAATGAGTTTCCAGATGTATTTCCCAAGGAACTACCGGGAATGCCACGCGATAGAGAGATAGAGTTTACAATAGATCTAATTCCAGGCACAACACCAATAGCTCAACCACCATATAAGATGGGACCAAAGGAGCTGGTAGAACTGAAAGCTCAGATAGATGAACTAGAACAGAAGGGATTTATCCAAGAAAGTGTGTCACCATGGGGTACACCAGTTATTTTTGTGGATAAAAGAGATGGAGGTAAGAGAATGTGTGGAGATTACATGAATCTTAACAATGTATCAATCAAGAACAAGTACCCTTTACCTAGAATACAAGATCTGTTTGATCAAGTTCAAGGAGCTGGAGTCTTCTCGAAGATAGATTTATGGGCAGGATACCATCAAATCAAGATCAAAAAAGAAGATGTTCCAAAAACAGCGTTCGTATCAAGGTATGGACACCATAAATACTTGGTTGTACCATTCAGACTAACAAATGCACCAGCTATTTTCATGAATTTGATGAACAAGATATTCATGAAGTACTTAGACAATTTCGTGATAGTGTTCATCGACGACATTCTAATCTATTACAAAGATAAAGAAGAGCATGCCAAGCATTTGAAGATAGTTTTGCAAGTTTTGAGAGATCAGCTATATGCAAAGTTCAGCAAGTGCAAGTTTTGGTTAGATAGTGTTGAATTTCTTGGACATGTCATAACCAAAGAAGGAATAGCGGTGAATCCAAGCAAGGTTCAGTCAGTATTGGAATGGAAGTCAACCAAAAATGCTAAATAAATAAGAGGATTTCTTGGTATGGCAGGCTATTATCGAAGATTCATTGAGGGATTTTCAAAGATTGCAGAACCAATGACCAACTTACTCAAGAAAAACACTCCATTTGTGTGGACTGATGAGTGTGAAGCGAGTTTTCAAACACTCAAGGAGAAGTTAACCACAACATCGGTGTTAGCAGTTCCTGAACCCGGAAAGGATTACATGGTGTATTGTGATGCTTCCAAGAATGGACTTGGATGTGTTCTAATGCAATATCATAAAGTGATAGCTTATGGATCAAGACAGCTAAGGCCACATGAACATAACTACCCAGTACATGACCTAGAATTGTCGGCAATTGTGTATGCTTTGAAAAGTTGGAGGCAATTTATTTATGGATCCAAATGTGAGCTATACACCGATCACAGAAGTTTGAAATATTTAATTACTCAAAAGGAATTAAACATGAGACAGAAGAGATGGTTAGAGTTGATTAAGGACTATGAACTGACAATCAACTACACACCCGACAAAGCTAATGTAGTAGCAGATGCTTTAAGCAGAAAGAGTAACGAGAATCAACCTATGGAATGGGAAATTCCAAAGGAACTTCGGAAAGAGCAAGAAGAAGCCCAAATTTTATTTATTCAAGGTGATACAGTGGGAAGTATAGCAACCATGAGGATTATGGATGAGATGTATTCGTATTTGAAATATGAGGTCATTCGAAAGCAAGTGGATGATCAATTCATCCAAGAAGAAATCAAAAGGATTGGAGAAGGTCAACCATCGGAATTCATTCTCGGAGAGTTTGATTCTCTATATTTTCAGAAGAGAATGTGTGTACCGGATGATCCAGAAGTTAAGGCAATCATATTGAAGGAAGCACATGAAACCCCTTATTCAATACATCCGGGAAGTACTAAGATGTATATGGATTTGAAAGAAATGTTCTGGTGGAACAACATGAAGAGAGAGATAGCTCAATATGTTTCAGAATGCCATACATGTCAGCGAGTGAAAGCAGAACATCAGAGTCCTGCTGGATTACTTAAACCATTAGAGATACCGGAGTGGAAATGGGATGAAATTAATCGGAATGGATTTTGTTACTGGTCTACCAATGACTAGTAAAAGAAAGGATATGATATGGGTAATAGTGGATAGACTTACCAAGAGTGCTCATTTCATAGCCGTAAATCAGAAGGATACTTCTGAAAAGCTTGTGGATATATATGTCAAGGAAATAGTTAGCAAACATGGAGTACCAAACAAGATAGTCTCAGATCGAGGTTCGATCTTCACATCAGCATTTTGGAAACAACTCCAAGAAGCTTTGGGATCCAAGTTGGATTTCTGCATGGCATATCACCCCCAAACCGGATGTCAAACCAAAAGAACCAATCAAATATTGGAAGGCATGCTTATAGCTTGTGCTTTAGATTTCGGAGGCTCATGGGAAGACCATCTACCATTAGCAGAATTCTCATACAACAATAGCTATCAGAGTAGCATACAAATGGCACCGTATGAAGCATTGTACGAGAGGAAGTGTAGATCTCCAATCTGTTGGTTTGAAACAGGGGAGAACAAGGAGTTTACACCAGACTACATCAAGGAGAGACAAGGAGTCATCGAGGTTATCCGGGATAGACTCAAGATAGCTCAAAGTCGACAAAAGAGTTATGCCGACCAGAAAAGAAGAGTTTGGGAACCAAAAGTGGGAGACATGGTATATCTGGAAGTGAGCCCAATGAAAGGACTCAAGAGGTTCGGAGTAAAAGGAAAGTTAAGTCCTCAATACATAGGACCATTCAAAATACTCAGTCAGATTCTAGGAACAACTTTTGAATTAGAGTTACCTAAGCAACTAAGTCTGATTCACAATGTATTTCATGTATCACAACTCACAAAGTGTTTAAAGGCACCAGATGATCCAGTCTCATATGAAGAATTAGAGTTGCAATCAGACCTAACCTACGTGGAGAAGCCTGAAAAGATATTGGAGGTACAATGGAATAAGTTAAGAAATAGGGAAA
The DNA here is from genome assembly GCF_022539505.1 of Lolium rigidum. NCBI lineage: Eukaryota > Viridiplantae > Streptophyta > Magnoliopsida > Poales > Poaceae > Lolium > Lolium rigidum. The sequence goes on from NC_061510.1 coordinate 372,118,919, forward strand.
TCAAATACTGCAAGATTCAATGGCAACATCACCCTGAACGAGAAGCAACCTGGGAGACGGAAGCGGAGGTCAGGAAGTCTTACCCCGAGCTATTCAGGTACCAATCTTAACTTCGGGACGAAGTTTCTATTAAGGGGGGAGAGGCTGTAATAACCCAGAACATAGGAACATCGCAGGGTAGATTTAGGAATGGGATGTGCATTTCATCGCAAAACGAGGGAAATTTCCGCGCCTTGTTACAACTAAACCTAAGAGGGATCGAGGTTCTCTCTCAATTGCAACTAGGGTTAGGCAAGTTGAGTTATGAATTTTGACATGAACTCTTTTGTATCTTGTTGATTTTGGGATTTGATTTCATATAACAAGATATATTGAATTGATAACTCAAAGATTAAACAATAAGCAAAAGTGAATATGAAATATGAATTCATAATTTAATACAACTCATAAATTCAAATGACTTTGAATTTCAAATTAAAAATTAAATACAACAAACATTTAAAAATAGAATTGTTACAAATACAAATAAGATCATAGAGAAACCTTGAGCTTTATTGATATACACACACATACATTGTTTTTACAATATTCTTGATACAAGAATTTAATGAAAAATAAACAGAAATAAAAAGAATATTACATTATTTGATCCTAAACTAAAATCCTAGACTAATGACTAGGAAGAAATGCTTCTGTAGTCATATTCACCTTCAAAACCTGCAAGAACAAAACATAAATACTATACAGGGGTAAAATATAAAGCCAGTATTCAGTTTTGGAAGGAACCAAGTGTCATATACACTTGTGCTTGTCCAAAACCATGGACAGCAGAAGGATAAGATGAAGCAGACCAGACCTGAGCACACCCAGGGGCTCAAGTTTCACCATATGAGCACACAGCTCATGGGTTGTTGTGCAAGCAACAGCAAGGCAAGGCAAGGCCTAGTCACCAGGCCAAGCTAGGCTTAGAAACAATGTACAGTCGACCAGATAAGTATTCACCAGGCAACCAGAGAAATAAAATAGGATAGAGTTCATCCTGTTCTTGCTCAAGAACAACACCAACAACCACAGAACCCAATCATCCATCCAAAACCACCAAGTAATCAACCAGAGAAGCATGGTGACCTAAGGAGGAGATCAACCAAGAGCTGGAGGTGAAGGGCTGTGAACATAAACCAACCAGAAGCACTGCATCAACACAATATCTCTTTCTAGGAGCTGGAACAAGGTATACCTAGTTCCTGGAGTGGATCCAGTGGATCCAATCCATTATTTATGCATGCCACAGGTCATGGAATTGAGTAGATGCTCAAGGGGTGATCATCACTTGGTTTTCACCAAGGATCACTGGCAGTAGAGGAAAACCACTAGAGCTAGAGCCATCCAGATACAAATCATGTGCATATAAACTAGGATACATGCACGGATGTGCACACAAGAAAGCACACATGCACATATAGCACCAGTAGATGGATTACTAGGAATAGCAGCTACCAAGAACCAACCAGTGAGATCCTAAGCAAGTAACCATCAGGAAACCCTAGATTTTTCTTCACAGGCAAGCATAATGGCATTCATATTAATTATGATTCCCAACTATGCAAGCAAAGATGAGTAGCCAACAAGATCCAGCCAATTGTGTGAGCAACCAGTCAGTAGCAATGCTACTGAGGTCACAACAAACACAAATCCATCCAATTAAAGCAAAACATTAAATCATCATTATCCAGTAATGGATTTAGACTTCATTTATTTCCAAATTGATCATGGAAATATCAAATCATGCTTAGCAAGTCATTTAATCAACACTGCATAAGCAGTTCATCAACTATTAATCCATCCAGGCATGAATACATAACAAATCCATGCCACAATTATATAGTAACATCACTGTGAGGCAAAACAAGCATGTACCATTGCATCCTAGCTACTGGATCAAGTCCAGGGAGCTATGGATGGCAGCAGCACACACACATAGAAGCATAAGCATGCATGAGTAGCAGCATCAACAAGCAAACCATTCCTTTAGAAAAGGAATCCATCAGTAACCAGCCACTAACATTTAATTGATTAAATGGATCAATTAGATCAAGCCATGCAACACAGAGAGTCTAGCCACCAGGATCTACTTATCCAATGAATCATTGAATCATATAGTGATAAGGGGTGGCCCGATCTTCTCAGTAAGCAACGGTGATGATGATGATCACGGGGTGATTGCAGCGGAGGTAACTTGATGAAGATAACTTGTATGACGCAACGAGATCTCTCGATTTGTCCCTGTCGCCAATGCAACAGCTCTCAACCCTGCAAGATATTCGCAACTCCACACACTTGCGCACGTAGCCGCCGACCACGAAGCGGTAAGTTGCAATCTTCTAATTCCCAATGGAACATCAGATTACACACGACTTTTAGATCTACACAATATCAAGCAATATGGTGTAGGGAATTCAATAGTTTTGTAGAGCAAACAACTAAGAACTAGCTTTTATCTTAAACGTGGTCTAAAGCAGCTAGGGGGGTGTTCTGGGCACTTATATAGGCGTCCGGGACGACATCTGGTCGAAAAGATACAAGAACAACCGACCGAGAATAGATCTGGTCGAGACAGACTCAGACACGGCCGGTCTGGAATCCGGTTGACCGGGCCTGGGACCGGCCGGTCCGGTCTGGACCGGGCCTGGCGTCGAATGGCAACCGGGCGGGGCGTCCTGGCTTACTGGACTCGCCCCGGTTGGCACAGGTTGAAAACCCGGTTTGGACCGGGCTGCGTCGGCGTGGGGGCCGGTCGGACCGACCCTGGGACCGGGTGGCCCGGCGGTACGGCCGGTTGACCGGTCCTGGCGCCGGCTGGAACTTCTCCTCATCTTGCGCATGCTTCCCGCTCCTCCCTCGCGCGTCCATGAGATATCTTCATGTCCAGCTCCATGTCCAGCTTCACGTCCTTCTTTATGTCCAGCTGCTCCTCTCCTCCTCGTGCGATGCTTGTCTCCTCTTCATACCTGATGATACATAAGTAACAGGACTTAGGCAGTATAAAGTTCTCATCAATCAAAGTATCGTTTAGGAACAAATTCACCTGTTGTTTAAGTAACTTCGCACGAGCTCGTGTCATTGGTCCAATCCTGACTTCATTGGACATGAGCTTCACAGCAGGATCATCTTCTTGTAATGACGGAGGTAGTAGTGAGGTAGGGATGTCCTCATCATCTCCCCCCCTTCAAAAGGCGTCGACCTCGACGCTCCAAGGTCTTCTCCGTCATATGGTGTCAAATCAGCAACAGAATTACTGACACCCAACTCATCAAGTGGAAGATCTATCGAGTATGCATTATCGTTGATCTTGGTAAGCACTTTGTAAGGACCAGCACCACGAGGAAGCAACTGGGACTTCTGCAACTTCGGGAACCTATCCTTGCGAAAATGTACCCAGACCATATCACCAGGCTTGAACAACAGCTCCTTGCGCTTCTTGTTCATCCTTGCAGCATTGCTCTTGCCTTTCTTCTCTATCAACTCTTTAGTCTTCACATGGATCTTTCGCACAAAATCTGCCCTCTTGGATGCCTCCATATTAACTCTCTCATGTATGGGCAAAGGCAACAAGTCAAGTGGAGTAATGGGTTTGAAACCATACACCACCTCAAAAGGACACAACTCCGTGGTAGAATGTACCGCCCTGTTGTAAGCAAACTCGACATGCGGAAAACACTCTTCCCACTCCTTCAGATTCTTCTTGATCATGGATCTCAACAGTTGTGACAATGTTCTATTCACCACTTCAGTTTGTCCATCAGTTTGGGGATGACAAGTAGTACTGAAAAGTAGCTTCTCCCCAGCTTTCTCCACAACGTCTTCCAGAAGTAGCTCATAAACTTCACGTCACGATCAGAAACAATAATCTTTGGGACTCCATGCAAACGTACAACCTCCCTGAAAAACATGTTAGCAATATGCGACGCATCGTCGCTTTTGTGGCAAGCAATAAAATGTGACATTTTAGAAAATCTGTCCACTACCACAAATATAGAATCATGGCCTCTTTTAGTACGCGGCAAACCCAACACAAAATCCATACTAATATCCTCCCAAGGTGTAGTAGGTGCCGCTAAAGGAGTATACAAACCGGGAGGCTTCAGCTTGGACTTGGACTTGTTGCAAGTAATGCACCTCTTCACATACCTGTCCACATCCCGCCTCATCTTTGGCCAATAAAAATGGTCATCTAGCATGAGTAGCATCTTCTCACGCCCAAAGTGACCCATCAAACCTCCAGCATGTGATTCTTGCAATAAGAGCAAACGCACAGACGATTCTGGAACACATAGTTTGTTAGCTCTAAACAAGAACCCATCATGTATGTGATATTTTTCTCATGCTTTACCAATAGCACACAAGCGATATGGTTCAGCAAAATCATGGTCATTAGCATACAAATCACATAGTACTTCTAATCCAGGAATTTTAACATCAAGTTGAGTTAATAGCATATTCTTCCTAGATAGAGCATCAGCAACAATATTATCTTTTCCCTTCTTATGCTTAATAATGTATGGAAAAGACTCAATGAACTCAACCCACTTAGCAAGACGCTTATGCAAAGTAGACTGGGCTTTCAGGTATTTTAAAGCTTCATGATCAGAATGTATGAGAAATTCTTTTGGCCACAAGTAATGTTGCCAAACCTCAAGAACTCTAATTAAAGCATACAATTATTTATCATAGATATGATAGTTCAACTTAGCACCAGAAAGTTTCTCAGAAAAATATGCAATTGGGCGACCCTCTTGCATCAACACACCACAATTTCCAATACCACTAGCATCACATTCAATCTCAAATTGCTTATTGAAATCAGGAAGTGCAAGCAACGGTGCAGAAGTTAACAATCTCTTAAGTTCATCAAAAGCATGATCGTGGGCTGCGCCCCACTCAAAAACAACACCCTTTTTAGTCAAGTCATTCAAAGGTGCAGCAATAGTACTAAAGTTGGGCACAAATCTTCTATAAAACCTAGCTAGACCATGAAAACTTCTTACTTGACTCACATTCATGGGAGTAGGCCAATTTTGAATAGCTTCAATTTTAGACACATCTACTTCTACTCCATGCTGAGAGACAACATAACCCAGAAATATGACCTTATCTTTGCAAAATGTGCACTTCTCAAGATTACCATAGAGTTTATTATCACGCAACACTTGCAAAACATGTCGAATATGTATAGTATGATCAGATTCATTGCGGCTGTAGATTAATATGTCATCAAAATACACAACCACAAACTTGCCAATAAATTCATGCAAAACATGGTTCATCGGTCTCATAAAAGTTCTAGGTGCATTAGTCAAACCAAAAGGCATTACTAACCACTCATATAAACCAAATTTTGTTTTAAAGGCTGTTTTCCATTCGTCCCCTTCTTTCATCCTAATTTGATGATAACCACTACGCAAATCAATTTTAGAGAAAACAGTAGCACCACTCAATTCATCTAGCATATCCTCTAAACGGGGAATAGGATGACGATATCGAATAGTAATGTTGTTTATCGCTCTACAATCTACGCACATGCGCCAAGTACCATCTTTCTTAGGAACTAGAATAACAGGAACAACACAAGGACTAACGCTTACGCGGATATAACCTTTGTCGAGTAGCGCTTGTACTTGCTTTTGTATCTCCTTCGTTTCGTCGGGGTTCGTTCTATATGGTGCCCGATTGGGTAGCGAAGCTCCGGGGATCAAGTCGATTTGATGCTCAATACCTCGCAATGGTGGTAGTCCTGCGGGTACCTCATCCGGAAACACGTCGCCAAATTCCTGCAAAACATTAGAAACACCAAGAGGAAGAGGGGTCATGTCGTTAGAAACCAAAATCGTACCCCTGTACAAGAGCACAAGTGGCATGGCTATAGGATCCTCACTAAATTCTCTCATGTCTTCTTTGATGGCTAATGAGACTAAGGAATTCACTCTCTCACTTTTCGTTATATCACTCACGACATTACAATTCTCTCGCCTATCTAAAGAAGCATCCTCCAAGTTTACTTCAACTTTCTGACGAGATTCATTGACAATTTGTTGTGGTGACATAGGCTGTAAGTTGATTTTCTTTCCCTTGAACTCCAACTGATATGTATTGGCACGGCCATTATGTTGCACAGAGCGATCATAAAGCCAAGGCCGACCCAATAGTAGGTGACACACCGTCATAGGAACCACATCAAAGTCAATGCAATCCTTATACGGTCCAATAGCAAACTCAACACGCACCATGTGATTTACCTTCATCTCACCATTGTCGCTTAACCACTGAATATAGTATGGATGCGGGTGCGGTAGATACTTTAACTTCAGCTTGGTACACAACTCTTTGCTTGCTAAATTGCGGCAACTCCCGCCATCAATAATGACCTTGCAAGCCTTGTCAGGACCAACTAAAGCCTTTGTTTGGAACAAATTGCAGCGCTGAGTAGATGCACTAGACAACATATTAAGAGCACGCTGAGACACAACTATAGTGCGAGCTTTAGACGGATAAGCATCTACACCATCACTGTCATAGTCATCATCATCGGGAGCATTTGGATCAACCTCATCTCCAGTCTCATACTCATTGTTCTCATTGATAATCATGACCTTGCGGTTAGGACAATCCCTTCGAAAGTGACCCTTGCCACCACATGTATGGCAATTCATATCGCGGTTGCGTGTAGTAGACATGCTAGAACCACTTGTACTTGCAGCAGATTCGGACTTCTTTGTGTTTTGCACATTGGAGACCGGTTTGCTAGGCGGAGCAGAGTAAGGTGCGGAGCGCATAGATGGCGCCGGCGCCGTCGATGGGGGCGCACGAGGCGTGAAGCGCCCAGCTCCTGAAGCTCGACCTTTAACCTTTGCTTCGTCAGCCAACTGTGATTCAGCTTCTCTTGCATGATGTAGCAACTCATTCATAGTGGTGTAACTGTAATGACGAACAATGCCTTTGATATCATACTTCAAACCATTGAGAAAACGAGTCATTGTCATCTCAAGTGATTCTTTGACACGGCCACGCTGCATGAGCATCTCCATCTCCATGTAGTATTCATCAACAATCTTCACACCTTGTCTCAGTAGGGTCAACTTATCAAATATATCGTGCAAGTAATTTGTAGGCACAAAGCGAGAAGTCATCGCCTCCTTCATAGCACGCCATGTGCGAATAGGTTGCTCACCATCCTCTTGTCGATTACAAACAAATGCATCCCAACAACGCAATGCATAACCATCAAATTCAGAAGAAGCAAGCTTGATCTCCCTATCTTCAGTGTAATGCGGAGGTAAATTCCATAACTTCTCAATCTTGAGCTCCCAAGTGAGGTATTCTTCAACATCAGCACCTCCTTCAAACTTGGGTATAGAGAACTTAGGTTTACCCAATCCATCTTCTTCCTCAAACCCACGACCTGGACGTTGTTGGTCAGCAAGACCACGAGGGATTACCACGTGGCGCACCACGAGCATTGTGGGCGTCATCTTGAAGCTCAGGATCTTCGTCATCTTCTTGTTGTTGTTGTGCGGTCAAATTCTCAACAGCTAGTCGTAAATCGTCAAGACTGCGCTGGATATCCGTCATTTGATCTCGCATAGTGGTGACGGTTGTATTAGTAGCATCCAGCTTTTGGTCGATTCCTCGGACCGTTCCCCTAAGCTCATCATCCTGAGCGCGGAATTCACGTCGCATCTCATTACGAAGAGCCTCATATTCCCTCCATGTCATCAAATCCGCAGAGTTCTTGTTCTCCTTGTTAACAGTTTTCTCATCACTAGCATACATGGTTAGTAGGTTAGTGCACTAAAATCAAAAATATATGGTGGTACTCTCACAACTCATTCAAAGCTGATAAGAAAAAGGAAATCTTACCGCTCCAAAGTGAATTAGTATTTCTTACCACTTGTAGTGACAACTAGTACACAGATGTAGCGAAGCGAATATCAAGAGTATAAGAACAAATCACACGGCAAAGCAGGATATATATGGGGTTGTAGGTGGGCTACCTATTTGCATCAATAACAAGCTCTAGCGCTGACCGTAGACAACCAATGATACTCACACAAGGCGATAAATGTGGCAATGCAACTATATGGATGAAAGGTTGCAATGCACTAGAGAGACGCTAGCAAAGCTCAACGAAACAGGCACAAGATTGCTCACTACGGGTGCAGTAAAATAAACGTAGGCCTACACTTGATTCTTCTAGCACTTCACTTTTCTTTTTGTATTTTTCTTTTTGTATAACACGCAGCTATGTAGATCTTTTTGCTTCTTTTCAATTTTTTTTTTTGACTCAACTCCTTGATAATACGGCCAAACAAATATGCAAACCACCAAACCCTAATGAGCAGCCTGTCGAGCGGTAAAACTAGTCTCTTCTGGGGAAGTTCCTAGTCACTTATATCGAAAGGCTGTGGCTATGGTTGGGACAAAACACACTGTATGCTATGTGGACTCGGAGTAAAAATAACTGAAACTAGATTATTATAGAGACTCAAACCCTAACAATACTAGATGCAAGAAAAAGAGACGCAAAAACAACTACGAAAAGCTACTAAAACTTGAAATTAGTGCAATCTGAGGCTATGGCAAACCCTAACCCTAATTTGTTTTGGCTTTTTCTGGATAGGAAAACACTCACAACTCAACTATGGGGTGAATTGTGGATGGCTGACCGAGGAAAACTGGAAATCTGATACCAAGATGATAAGGGGTGGCCCGATCTTCTCAGTAAGCAAAGGTGATGATGATGATCACGGGGTGATTGCAGCGGAGGTAACTTGATGAAGATAACTTGTATGACAACGAGATCTCTCAATTTGTCCCTGTCGCCAATGCAATAGCTCTCAACCCTGCAAGATATTCGCAACTCCACACACTTGCGCACGTAGCCGCCGACCACGAAGCGGTAAGTTGCAACCTTCTAATTCCCAATGGAACATCAGATTACACAAGACTTTCAGATCTACACAATATCAAGCAATATGGTGTAGGGAATTCAATAGTTTTGCAGAGCAAACAACTAAGAACTAGGTTTTATCTTAAACATGATCTAAAGCAGCTAGGGGGCGTCCTGGGCACTTATATAGGCGTCCGGGACGACTTCTGGTTGAAAAGATACAAGAATAACCGACCCAGAATAGATCTAGAATCCAGTTGACCGGGCCTGGGACTGGCCGGTCCGGTCTGGACCGGGCCTGGCGTCGGATGGCAACCGGGAGGGGCGTCCTGGCTTACTGGACTCGCCCAGGTTGGCACAGGTTGAAAACCCGGTTTGGACCGGGCTGCGTCGGCGTGGGGGCCGGTCGGACCGACCCTGGGACCGGGTGGCCCGGCGGTACGGCCGGTTGACCGGTCCTGGCGCCGGCTGGAACTTCTCCTCCTCTCGCGCATGCCTCCCGCTCCTCCCTCGCGCGTCCATGAGATATCTTCATGTCCAGCTCCATGTCCAGCTTCACGTCCTTCTTTATGTCCAGCTGCTCCTCTCCTCCTCGTGCGATGCTTGTCTCCTCTTCATACCTGATGATACATAAGTAACAGGACTTAGGCAGTATAAAGTTCTCATCAATCAAAGTATCGTTTAGGAACAAATTCACCTGTTGTTTAAGTAACATCACATGATCTCGTGTCATTGGTCCAATCCTGACTTCATTGGACTTGAGCTTCACAGCAGGATCATCTTCTTGTAATGACGGAGGTAGTAGTGAGGTAGGGATGTCCTCATCATATAGAAGGCACAAAAGCACCTCACAGGCATCACAAGTGCCACAGTAATAGTAATAAGCATCACCAGCAAGTAAATGCATAGCAATAAACCTAGACAAGCAAGCAAGGGACACCAGTAAGCCTAGGTAGCATGTTGAGCATGGCATAGCAAGGCATAGCATGGCAGAAGCCAGTGAGAAGGGCAACAATAACCATGAACAGCAAGCAGCATACACTTGGCCAGTAGCCAGAGATGGGTTAATTGGCCAGGGCTTGCAGAGAGGGAGCGTGGAATGCATAGGCGACAGCAGCAAGGCCATGTGTGATCCTTGGATCATCAGGAAGCCTGGGAGCCAGAGGAGGAAGAAGTACAGTAGCATGGAGGCGCACAGACTTGGTGATGAGGAGGAGGAGTAGAAGATCTTACCCGCGCCTAGAAGCAAAAGCTACGACATTGCGAGGCAGTGCCCGCACGGCCGTAGCAGCTGCAAATCCAGGGAGGACGACGGCGTTACACCGACGAACTCCACGAACAGCACAACACCCTGGGGACGAAGGCACAGGCGCTGCCAACGCAGCACCCGCGCCAGGACAGTCCCAGGAACACGCTAGCATCGACGACGAGGTACACAGCTCGCCGGAGACCATCAATCGCTGGAGGCGATTTGCTTCCAGATCTGGCAAGGTGGCGATCTGGAAGAGGAGGAAGGATTCGAAGAAACCATGCGGATGGATCGATAGATCTTCGCGCGTTCAGGCGGTGTCGGCGGCGAGGTCAGGGGCGGCCGGACTTGGGGGGAGCGTGGCGGCGGCCATGGCGGCGACGCTATCGCCTCGCGGTCACCAGAGCGCTAGGGTTTCGTGAGAGAGAGGAGTGAGTGAGTGAGTGAGTGACTGAGGTGGGCCGGACCGATTTGGTTCCACCGAACCAATTTTGGGCAGGCCTTAACGGCCTTTCCAAATGGGCCAAATAAGTGGGTTGGCCCAATTGGGTCAGGGGGGTATTTTGGTCATTTTCTCTTTGAAAATAACCCTTGAATTTAACCAAATTTAAAATAATATATATACCTCTAAAAATCCAAGAAAAATTGGTTTAGTGAATGAAAAAATATTCTTAACAAGAATAAAATAAGAAATAAAATTTAGAAAATAAATTCAAATTTTGGAATTTTTGAATTTAAATTCAAACTTGGAAGTTTTAATTTGTAATTTTCCTTGTATTTAAAAATCAAGGAAAAATTTCAAATGAGTTCAAATATTTATTTTCAAATATTAAAAAAGAAATTTTATTATTCCAAGTCATTTCTTTTAAAAAAGATATTTTCCAAAGGAAAATATTCTATTATTCTTATTTCTTTTATTCCTAAAATATAGAGAAAACTCTAGGATTTCAAATTATTTTTGAAATAAATATTTTCCAAAAGGAAAATTTTATTACTTTTAAATTCTTTCGTTTCAAAAAAGAAAGTGATTTTATAACTTAAAAGTAATTGCAAATTACTGCCAAAGGCATAAAATCTTAATTTAACCCTAAATCTTAATAAAATATTGGGGTAATGGATTCAACATAAAATAATACATCCATGCATGCATTATTTGGATTTTATAACATTGTCCTTACCGGACAATGATGCTTCTTTACAGAACCTGAGGTCCAGGTTCCATCCAACATATCGAACTGCACTATCTCGCAGTCCACAGGCAAGTTCACCCTTGCTCATGTCATCTTGAGTATTTTCTATCAATTTACCGCAAATCTATATATTTATCATTCTTGCATTGAAAATGAAATGTTACTTCTCGAGTTATGAATATGACTATGTGGCTGGCAATGGAATCATGGTATGTGTTGACATGGTGGATATTCCATTGCAAGGGTTCTACTTATTGAGGACTAATCACCAATATCGTCTAGTGATTCTAGCACCGTACATTTCGCGTTGACCATAAGATCTATAATGGCTCTAGGGAAGCCAGCTGTATCTTTTCCCTCTCGCATACCAACGGACTAATGATAAGGGTTGCCTGTATCGGTCTATCTTTGGTAAAGGTGGGGATAGAGGTCCGTCACGGTCTACCATTAGATACAGGAGAGGGCAGACTTATTAATGGTCCATGAAGGATTGTAAGGGTTGTCCGGGTCGGTCTATCTATGATGTATAGGACAGGGCATATGAAGTGTTCGGAACGGTCTACCTTAAGGGTAAAGGCGAGAACAAATGCATGTGTTGGTCTCACCATAGATAAAGGACATGACAAACTTACAAAAGGGTGGGTCTGTGAGGTCGCGGAGAAGGTGGTGTGGGCTTGGATCTTATTTCTGGCCTCACACCAAGGAAGTGTGGACGGGGACAAGTTCCTGCGGCCGGCAAACATGATAAGGTCTCTTATGGGAAAAGTAACGCACCTCTGCAGAGTGTATCAAATTGTGGCTTGTCACTCCCAGTTCCGAGAAGGGAACTACGAACGCGGCAGGAAAGGAACTCCATGAAGTTCTGGTCAACCTGTGAAGACTGACGGGCATAGTTTTCAGAATAAAATCAATCTTTTGAAGAAATGTTTTCGAAACATGCATTGACCTGAGATTTCCTAATCAACGGTCGTAGCTAGTGCATCAAACACCTTTTCTCTTTTGAACTTGCTGAGTACCTCTGTACTCACTTTCTTTCGACACCCTTGCTAGACTTTGATATGGAAGTGGAGGCCAACGACGGAGCGCCGAAAGGAGGCTACGAGCTGGTCTATGAAGAACCTGTTCTGTCCGGAGGGGTGGAAGGCGTAGACTATGGGATAGTCTACGGGCCCGACGACAATGAGGCGGAGGAATAGTGGCATACCTTAGTATCATGGAGCCGAGCAGCGTAGGACTTACTTAAATAAGTTCATGTGGTCTCTTTCATCTATATGTGAGTTGTAATAGTACTTAAGTAATATCTTAGGGTGTTCTCATCGGACCTGTGAGAATACCAACTTGTTAAGACTATGTTTGTAATAATATCTGGAGTGTTATGACCTGCAATGTTTCTGTTGTACCACTCTGAGGGATGTGACATTTGTGAAGAAGTCCCTTCATAAAGATCATATCAACGACTTGTATACTACAACATGTAGTGGTATGCTGGGTCACCGCAGTATAGTAAGCTAGGTCGCCAGTAGAGAGAAGAGGTGACAACAATCGTTACCTGGTTGCTACCAAGCAGCCAACATTTCATGGACAAGAAAATTTGGGCTTACCTGCATCCAAGCAATCACCCAGATTTTTCTGGCCCTAGTAATGCAACCTAGGCGACCAAACAAGTCCACATTTTGGCTCGGAGCATGTTTCGGATGGGCTAATACCCGCAGTCTGCCGCCATGGAGCAGCAAATCGGCCAAGCCTACCAAAGACCCTTACTAACCCACTTTTCATAAGTTGCTACTTCGTGAGCAAAGTGCTCATTTTTCATGTACTTTTTTTCACAAAAATAATTCTACAAGCTATTGGCAGAATCTATTCTAAGATATTCTCTTTGTATGCATCCTGGTTATTATGCTCTGCTGGCCTTACCACACTATAGTAGCCAGGACGCAGAAGGTGTCTAGGTGAGGGGTATTCAAGATTTTACACCAAAAAGTATCTACGGCACAGGGAATCTCACTCAGATTTCAGCTATACCAGTATTCAACATAATGCGAAACCTGCACAAACGACGTCAGGAAAGAAACAGAATTACTCCGTAAGTGCACACATAAACACACACGAAACAATTTAAGAAAATTTAGCTGGTCTGTAAATTCTCGTCGGAAATGTGAAGTGCATATTCTGGCTTCTGGGAGCCAAGGTACAAATCTTTCATCTTCTTTTGATGCCTTTAACAAATCTAATGCTACGCCTAACCTCTTTCTTTCGACCGCTCTTTACACGGCCCATTCGGCCCACAAAATTGTAAAGGTCAAATATATCTATGCAACTATTACTAGGCTGACTGGCTGGTAAACGATTATTGGAGCTAGCAGCAAAATGTTTCTCTTCTCCTGCAACCTAGGTGCTGCAGTAGCATGGGAGGGAGGTTGTCACGGAGTTTGTCTTCATCATGCAGCACAGAGATACGGCCGCTGGCCGCCGGCGGTAGCGAAGCTCCATGACAAACTCCTTGGCCGGGCCGCCCACCGCCGCCCGGACCTCCTGCTTTGGCTTGCGGCTCAACCACTGTTCACGTAGGCGGTGTAGCGTTGTCGAGGGGCAGATTGGCCATTCATTGCATAGGATCTCCAGCTGCACATGCAGAGAGGTACAGGATCAGGAGAAAGAGCAGATTCAGCATTGTGCATGTATATACATACTTTATCGGCAGGCACACAAGCTAACCGGAAGATATGATAGGATGGATCATTGCGCTGCAATGGTTCAGTGGTGTTTTCTTTAGGAGCTTTGCAACAGAACAATGATGCAAATAGTTCTTATGTCACCATCCAAATCTACAAATGCAGGCTAGTGGTTTCTTTATCAGGAATTGGTGGGGGGACAGTGGCCCCTTCAGTATTTATGAAAACGAATCTCCAAACGCAGCAAACTCCAGTCTAGCAGGTAACTGTATTCGGATTGGTAGATGATCTGATACTTCAAAGCAAGCACCACACAAAAGACTAACAAATGATGCACATAAATCATATGTAACCATCAAAATCTACAAATGCAGCCTGGTGGATTCTTTAGTGGAAAACGCTGGGGACAGTGAAAGCAGTCAAAATGAAATTACTAGGACATATAAATAGCTCACCTTATCATCACTTGCTAGCTCAAGTTTCTTTGTAATGTAAGTCAGGACGGAGGAGATCTGCATACTCCTATCTCTGAAACAAGCAGAAAAATCATATTGAACGTAATATATTAAATTCTTGCAATCTAGTTACATGTTATTAGATCGGGAAAAACTGAATTGCTGGTAGGGAAGACTAAACAAACAACACAGGATTTTCAAATGAAACATCTTCTCCCATTGCTGATAAAATTCCCGAGAACACTGTTTTTCTACATACTTCCCCTTGGTACATTAAAAAAAAAAAAACTCTTGCTTATACGAGAGCACAGGTGCTACTAGTAGAAAACATAACAGATACAACAATCCATATAAAGCTGGGTAAGTATTTCCTGAAATATAGGCTACAAATAAGAGGATGCTAAGTCTGAGAAGCCTCTAGTATTCTAGAAGTCAAAGAAACTGCAAGATTAAAGGGAAACTCACTTAATTCTCAAGTACATATTTGGTATCTGAGGCAGCAGTTTATCTTGTACCCTGCAACACAGTTTAATTTTGATGTGAGGAAATAAAATATTTGGTCCATCAGAATAGGTATAACTATTGAATGAACTCTAATCTTACTGGCTCGGTGAAGAGACTAGTGAAAACCAGACTGGGGTAGTTACTCCATCATGCGAAGAACCAGTGATTGTAGAACCAACCGGTTCCTGCCGTGGGTCTGCTTCCGGGCTTTTCCTCAGATTATCCTCCGTGGTTGTTTTATTGGAATGCTCACTCAGGCTTAGTTCAGCAATAGCCAGTTTTTCTACCGTGTCATCTTTCCTTATGGAGAGTTTACCATTTGTGCTCTTAATTTTGTCCTCCTTGGCGGTAGCGCCATGGCTCTTAGAACCTGATCCAAGTGATGTATTCCTGCTTGCCTCAATAGAACTGTTCAAGGGTTTTCCCTGCAAGTCTGCTTCTGTAATTTTCGTCAGACTATCCTCTGCGGTTCTTTTATCATTGGTTGATACAGATTCTGAAGAATTGCCTTTGTTTTCGTCTACAAGTTTTAACTTGTTTGGGTGCTTACCCGCCCTTATTCCAGTAATAGCCACTTTATCTGCTGCGACATTTTTCCTTATTGAGATTTCACCCTTTGTGCTTTTCATTTTGTCCTCCTTGGCGGCAGCGTACTTTCTTTTAAGACTTAATCTAAGCGATCTCTTCCCACTTTCCGTGACCAAACTGTGTAAGGGTTTCTGAAGTTCTTCATTGTCAATTGTCTCACGATTCTCTCCAACTTCAGAAGATGGCTGGTTTGAGGCTATAACATCTGCATTAATCTGTTTGGGATGGAATGTGTAGTTAACATAAGCAAATATTAAGATAATTGGTATCAAACTTGCAAAAAAAAACTATGTGCACATATCTGATAGTTCTTGAATAGTACCTGCGTTTTATTTGCAGATGTTGTCATCTTGCTAGACTGTGGTGCTGAGGTTTTCTCAGTCTTCTGATTGCGGCCTTCGGAATTATTCAGTAATTTCATGGTTCCATTTGCAATGAGAGAAGTGATATGGGAGGTTGTTGTCCTTCTTACAGCTTTGGTCCTATGTCCTGTCAGACTAGTCTGTGTTGTTATCTTCGGGGTTTCAACTACCAAGGAAGAAAGGGACCTCTCTTTTCTCTTTGCTGGCGATGTAATATTTGGAACCTTAGAAGCATCAACTTCTGTCTTGCGTGGAAACACCTTGTTCCTGATACTCTGAATATTGTGATCAGGCCTTCAAAGAAGGAAATTAATCATGTCAGGTAGCAGCATATAGTTGAGTACTTGAGTCGATATCACACAAAAAAAAATGAAAACATATAAGTGGCTGGAACACTAAACTTTTACTTTACAAGACAATTAAGTGCATATTTTAGCCAATGCTATTATACAAGATAACATTGTAGCAGGCAGTTAGCACGAGGCGCCCTGAGGGCTATTGCAACTTAGATTTACACAGTAGAATTTGTAGTAGTATACGCTCACCTAATAACCACAAGAAACTATTTTCGATTCAAGTGCATAGAGCTACTTTAACAGTACAGAGACTCTTGTCCAGTTGTCCTTGACAAAAAAAATTTAGTACATTTTTATGTTAGATAAGGGTCGAAAATGAGTAAGTCTGCTGTAACTGTGAAAATGTTGTGTGTAAGTACGATGCTCTACTGAAATGTACATACACATTTAAAATGCAGTAACCTGAAAGAAAAGAGAATTGACAAGTTGAAAAAACAATGTTATACGGATAAACCTTGATATTAAACATTTCTTACCTCAGTTTCTCTTCAGGAGCGATACCAAGATCAATGTGGCATACTGGGCAGGAGGCGATCTCTTCATCATCTATTTTCTTCATAATGCACTCCCGGCAAACTGCATACAAAAGGATGGTCACCAGAGGAATTCTAGAAACAAGCATGCTAGTTTGATACAGAGATTTGAAAGAACTGAAAATGCAATAGAGATGCTTGACTGCATCAAGATTGAGCACGCATTTGTCTGGAAAAAAAATACTTGAAACAAATATTGAGCGTGCAGCCAAGACTGATAATATCATTGTACTTATGATGCAGAACAAGTGCCAGGCTTACGATCAAGAAATGTGATTTAAATAATAGAGCGATCACCCTCCCGGCCTCTACACCATGAGATACACAAATTTTATTCAAGAATGTGAAGCCCGGATTTTCACACTATACTGAAAATTGGGAGTTCTTTCATGTGGAAAAGTATCATGACGGGGCAAGAAAACTTCAAGCATGGATGTATCTGGAAAGTTGGAGACGGGTAGCAAATAAATATTTGGGAGGACGCCTGGATACCCACAAGTTCATCAAGCAAATAAAAGATTGAGCGCTTAGCCAAGACTGACAATATCACTGTACTTACGGTGCAAAGCAGTGCCAGGGTTACAGTCAAGAAATGTACTTTTACATAATAGAGCGATCACCCTCCCGGCCTCTAAATCATGAGATACATAAATTTTATTCAAGAATGTGAAGTCCGGTTTCCACGCTATACCCAAAACACAGAGAATTGAAATACTTTCACAGTACAGAATTACAGATCACCACTCTCTCTCTAAACACTAACTAGAAGGAAGCACAGAGCACGCCACTGAATTCCCATTCTGCTAACCAGAAGTGTCGAGGACACAACATTTCTGATCACAGCCAGCGCAGAATGCCACCATCTACAAGCTCCCCGCCACCATTACGAGACACACCGTAAGCTACTAGAATGCCTTGACAACCCCCAGTTCCCAACATCCTGCAACAAGTGCCAACGCTTTGCAGCTTTTTCTCCCAGCATCAAAAGCTCAGAAAATACTACAAGCTGCTCTGTGATCGCGGTGTCAGATGACTACCACATCAATGGTTTGGACGCAGACAGTGCCTCACAGACACAAGTTCTTCCTTTTGCTGGCATTTCGCGGACGACCAAATATGAAAAACAATATGACAAAAAAGAAATGGTGTATCGATGCTGGCTGTGATCTATGCCCAGCAACTGAATCAATCGACCATATTGCACTACACTGCAAACACTCACACTGGATATGGGACAATCGGAGGATTGCAAATCAACAAACGAGTCCAACTCGATTAGCCAATTTGTCAAAACTGTCCAAACAAACATTCAGGGGATCACAGCAGAAGCTTGGCCAATTTGTTTTCCAGCAGGGCTGCTTAATCTATGGAAAATGAGAAATGGCCGGTTCTTTAACAATAAGCAGGTTGGAAGAAGGCAGCTCCTTTGGCAGGTGGCAAAAGATATCAGACTCTGGTCATGTAGATCGCCTAAGCTACAAACCGAGCTAGAACAGTGAGCTTCTAAACTGCCAGTCTAGTACAAGTTCGTCTCTCTTTTTTTTTCTGAACTATGAGGAAACTCGGAACGAACGCCATCCATGGCGCCGGCGTCCACTGCAGTGAAACTGTGCGCGAGGCAGGAACTCTCGGCTGCTCAAACTGCTAATGTGCTGCAGGCACGGTGACGGGACATGGTAACCACTCGGAGAGGCGAAAGTCTGCAGCTTTGCAGCATTGTGAACTCCAGAGAAGGGGGCATGGCCTCTCCGGAGCGCACGCTCGGGCAATTGGGCAAACAAAAGACGGCCTCACTCGGCGGCGGCCGCGCGGAGGTTTTCCGGGGTAGTGCGGGATAGCAAACGCGTGCCTCTGGGACGAGACGACAATGCAGACAGAATCGATGGCCGTCGGAGTCAACCCGAGAGATCCTCAACAAGAACACGAGTCGACCTAGCGAAGGGATCGCAGCAGCCGCCGACGCGCGCAGGGCAGAGCACGCGTCGGTGAGCCTCCACGAGAATGACGGCACGGCCATGAGGAAAGCAAACGCGTGTGCGAGTCACGGCCAGACACACGTCGAACGAGACCAGAAGGAGAGGAACGGCGGCGGCGCTCTTCCAGCACCGACCTGATCACCGGGCCACCCGCGAACAGAGCAGAATCCGACACCAAAACCAACGCGACGCGACGATAGCGGCGCAGGCGCAGGAAGGCCGTGGGACGGCAGCGCGCGGGGGTGCGCAGACACGAAAGAGCAGAGGGACAAGACGAACCGAAACCGGAGAGGCGGCGGCCGGCGGGGTAGAGAGAGAAAGGAACTTACAAGTGTGGAGGCACTCGACGAAGGCGGAGGCCTCCCGAAAGAGGTCCTGGCAGAGAGGGCATGTCAAGCGGGCGGTGAGCGCATCCCGCCGCACGCGAACCACCCCGTTCTCCGTCTCCATCTCTCCCCGCCGCCGGCAACAACCCCGACCACCACCTCCTTCTCTTGGCCAATCCTCCTCGTCTGGCCTGGGGCGGGGGGAGAATCACGAATACGCGAGGCAGGGCCGTGGCGTGCAGGGCATTTGACGGGCGGGCGAAGGCGAAGGCGGCAGGGGCGGCGGCGGCGGAGCTCCGGCGAGGTACGGGGTTGGGGGGACCGAGGAGTACCAACAAAGTCTATTTGATATATTTGGCTGTGTATAAATAGTGGGGGAGGTGGCGATTGCGTGTGGGCGGCGCCGGGTGCGCATAGCCTACGACCGGGGCCCACCAGAATTTTAGCTCCGGGGTACTTTTCTAAGTACGAGTACATCCTCGGGAAATGCACTTTGGCTCATAGGAGCATATGCTCCCATTATGTGAATCCACATTTCAAAGTGTCAAAAAATTCTAAACTAAATTTTTACATGTACATCTACACATTTTATGTTGGTACACAAGTTTTCAAAAAAAACTAAAAATAATTGTGGCTCCTGTAAAAAAGACAAGTTTTGATGCTATAACACGACTACGTACAGGATATTTTTTTGTCTTTTTTGTACACGCCATATAAAATGTTGTTTCTCCATGAAAATTTGTGCACTAACATAGAATGTCAAGATGTACACTAACAAATTTATATCAGAATTTTTTAACATTTTTAAAATTATTTTTTAATTATTTTATATAATAAGAGCATTTGCTCCTATGAGCCAAATTGCCACCTCCTCTACATCCTCTGGTGTATGTATACCCTGCCGATCTACGTACCATTTGTATTTTCAAAAACAATATTCTTCTATTGTTTCCGATTTTTTTTGTATAGCAATATGTTATTCCTAACTTTTTCTTGTGGTATAGAGGGACTACAACTTTCGTGTTGTAACTCTATACCTCCTCAATTCAGGTTTACAACCACCTAAACTCCTTACCATCGGTGCCAAGTAATGCAGCCACATGTCGACTAGCGACGTTATCGCCCCTTATTAATTCGAAGCGATAAAAAAACGTGTCACGATTCTTACTATCTGCATATCTCACTTTGTTTGTTATGCACCGCTTTAGCCTTTCTCGCTCACACGTCGACCCTCTTAGTTAATAAAAAAGTCTGCAATGCAATTAATGTTAGATAGGCAACTTAAGGTGACCCCGCTTCAGGCCTCTCCGCACTCTAGTGCACGCAAGATTTATTTGTGTGCACCGTCCACGCTAGCTCTTCGTGATTAAAAAGTCAAGTCTCACAATTTAATATCATGATGAACAACTCTGCAAGAAAATAAATAATGAAAACATATACATATGGGAAAGGAAGTGGGCTTCAAATTTTCAAAATTTTCATTTGGGTATAAGGGAGGGAGTACTTGAAGATATGACACTACAATATTATTGCAATAAGTACAACCCGATACTCGGGCCGTGGCAACTTTAAACACTGAGGCTCGCCCATAATTCTCGGGTCCGCGCTAGCACGGCAAAAGGAACTCGTCAGGGAAAACTGGGCCATGGGAAAGTGCATGCATGTTGTTTCGCTTGGCAGTAAAAAAACTAGGGTTAAGCGTTGCCCTTTAGCTCGGGCCACCTGCGTGTTAATATAGAGAGCACACCGCTCAGATTACATAGATTGTGTGGTTGGGATTATGCTTTATCTCTACTCAAACTATACAGGTTAAGATATGAGGAGAATCCCTAACTATCACGATTACAGAGCTACAACACGGTACAACTCAAACACGCTAATTTACACCTTCCCTCAATCTAAACTTATCTAAGTTGAGATTGCGGCAAAATGCTTCCATCTGTCTAACTAACAATGGTTTGGTAAAGCCATCAGCAACTTGATCACCTGTAGGAATGTACCTGATATCCAAAACTTCTTATTAGCAACTCTTTTTCAAACAAAATGATAGTGCACTTCTGTATGCTTTGTCCTGGCATGAAATACTAGATTGGATGAGAAATATGTGACGCCAAGATTATCACACCACAATGACGCTGTCCTCGGATGTTCTATCCCAACTTATTCAACAAAGTTTGTACCCAAATCAGTAGCATTTGCTAAAGATTTATATTCAGCCTCGGTACTGTTCCTAGACATTGTGGCTTGTTTGAGAGCACTCTATGACACTAGATTACTGCCAACAAATACTAAACTTTAGATACCGAAGAATCCGCTTCACACATGTCCAATGTAGAGTTGTAGGTGCATGCAAGAATTTGCAAACCTTGTTGACAGAAAAAGATATATCTAACCGAGTCAAAGTGACATACTGAAGAGCACCAACTATATTTCGATAATGAGTAGCATCCTCAGCATTAAGAGGATCTCCTTTTTAAAGGGGTAACTTTTCGGATACGGAAAGCGGAGTGATGACAGCCTTACACTCCCCCATGCCAACACGCTTGAGAACTTCCAAAATATACTGTGTCTAAGATAAGGAGAGACCATCAGTAACTGACTGAACCTCAATGCCAAGAAAATAACGAAGAGAGCCAAGATCCTTGAGCGCAAAATCCATGCGTAGATCTGCAAAAACTGCATCAACGGCTTGCAAGGAAAAATTAGTGACAATGTGTTATCATCAGAATTTAACCAAGTCTGGGGTTGGGCCGTGATTAAATGGGCTTAGAGGATATGCACGGAAAATATTCCTGAACCGGCCTTGTATAAGAAGTTTGGGCTAGATTGCCCGTGTATCTATAAATTATAGTAGGTTACGTGTCGGTTAGAATTAAGAGATAGAGTTTAGCTCGTACACAATTGGGTTTATTCCCAAGTTAGAAAGTCTACGGACTATAAATATGTACCTAGGGTTATTGAGAAAGGAGGACGATCACGTTCACAACAAATCAATCTAGGCGCATCGCCACCCCTTATTTCAAGGGTTTCTCCCGGGTAAGCAACATGCTGCCTAGATCGCATCTTGCGATCTAGGCAGTATCAGTTTATTCGTCATTGGT
Organism: Lolium rigidum; assembly: GCF_022539505.1. Classification (NCBI taxonomy): domain Eukaryota; kingdom Viridiplantae; phylum Streptophyta; class Magnoliopsida; order Poales; family Poaceae; genus Lolium; species Lolium rigidum. The sequence goes on from NC_061510.1 coordinate 372,141,175, forward strand.
GTTGCTCGTGTTGAAGCCTTTTTGATGGCGAGCAACACCCTTATCTTAGATGTTTTGGGGCTGACGTCGATGCTTTCACGATGTACTTGCTTAGCTACGCTACCCCTCGATATCTAGCTGCCCTTACACCTATCTTAGGTGTAAGGGGCAGCATCTTGCTTGTTCTTTATTTAGTAGATCTAATCCGTTATAGTTGTTCCTTGTTCTTCAAGGATTGGTTTGATATCCGCATGGTTAGGCCTTATAAACGGGTTGAACGATCCGGTAGTGCGTAAGGTGTGGTTTATTAAGCCCTAGAGGGATTGTTCCGGGGATCAACTTCATGTTGGTTTTTAGGCCTCTTTAGGGCTGGTTTTCCATCATCTTACGTATCTGCTAGGCTCAACTACGCATAGGATGTTCCGGTTATGCGGTGAGAACCCTAGACTATCGTAGATTAGTTTAGCTTGATATCGATTAAGCATGATCCCCATGTCATTATAAATCCAACGTGAACCATGGGGCAATCGGCTCTTTGAGCCGATCCACAGGGCAACCTAAGAGCCGATCGGGGCTCGTATTTAATGTTTACGTGTTTGCCATGCAGGAAACTAATTGAAGCAATCCGTCACCTTCCCGACCGGGTATAGGTCGGGTGGCACGCCCTCGCAAACGCCAGGACGTGTGCCAGAGCATTGCGGGCCGTTGCCCGAGGGACCAGGGTCCACCGCAGTCCTGGGAGCCTCCCGGCTCTACAGTGTTGTCCGTCGCTGCTCGCCGGTGGGTTTTTGGTAGGCAACACATTCTGGCACGCCCGGTGGGACTCTCTACAGCAACTACGTCGACATCTGCAGCAACCATGTCAAAAGCTGCGGATGAGGTGGTGGGCGAACCAGTCACGTACGCAGATCTGCCTGAAGAGCACAAGAAATGAACGGGAGGCCGTACTGCAAATGGCATCACTCGTTCACCCATACCACCAATGACTGCAAGGGGTTTCGTCAGCAGATCCAAACGGCGATAGAACAGGGCCGACTGATCTTTAGCCAGTTTGCCATGAAAGTGGACACGCATCCGTTTCCTAGCGTCAACATGGTGGAACCCGATCACTCCGCGAGGCGTCGACTAGATTTCTCGTTCGATGTTAACATGGCAGGGCCTGTACGCCACCATGGCAAGGATAAAGAAGAAAGCAGTCACTCCCGCGGCAAGGAAAAGGAGGAGGCCGACCCACGCGACCGGCCCCGACATGATGACAGACGGTACCTCACCGAGGAACAAGTGAGAAGCGTGCGATATCAAAAACCACTCTCAACGCATCTCCTTAACAAATATGAATATCAGTATGACCGACGTCAGCAGTATGATAGAGATGAAGAGAGATACAATCGGTCTGATGAAGACAAAGGAAGGTACCGTCGGCATGGTAGAGACGACGAAGGATATGAACACCGCGCTAAGGGGAGGTCAAGAGAGCAGGAAGACATGGATAGACACTGGGACTGTCCCTTCTTTAAACACTGATGGGATTCAGGGATGAGCCGATTTCCTACAATCGACAACTGCCCGGAGTGTAGACGCCGGAAGAAGGATGCAGGGGAAGTTTCAGTTTTCAAGCGTCTAGGGCCTCTCCCGCCACAGAACAAACGAGCTGAGTCGTCTCAAGATGAAGACTTTGAGGAGTCATAGAATAAAGAAGAGGATAGGTACCACCGGCCAAGGTGGTGCCCTGATGGACTCAGCCACTCTCAAAAGCGTAGGGTTCAGCGGCTACGTAGCTTGGAGCAAGCCGAAGCGCGATACTTGCACACGTTGAGGAAAGCGCGGCCCGATCTGGCCGTGAAAATTCAGCAGACTTTGGACGAAGAGAGTCGTCCACCAAAGAAAGTTTGGCGTCCCAAGCAAGAAAAAGCCGATGTGAGTACATCGGCTGGCACAAACATGGTGTTCATACTTCCATCAGAGTTTCGTGCCCCAGGAACTGAAGAAGTGCCGATAGCATAGTTTGACTACGGTCCACAGCCAGTCATCTTTGAAAAGCCACGAGAGAAGGGCTACAAACACATGAAGGACCTGTACTTAAAAGGTTATATCAATGGGCAGCCTGTCGGCAGGATGTTGGTTGACACGGGAGCGGCAGTCAATATAATGCCATATTCCATGCTACGGCGTTTGGGACGCTCCAGTGCATATCTGATCAAGACCAACGTCACGCTAAATGACTTCAACGACCAAGCATCAGGGACGCAGGGCGTCCTGAACGTGGATCTAACCGTAGGCCGAAAAACCATCCCAACAACATTCTTCATCGTCGACAGCAAAAGCACCTACGCTGTCCTGCTAGGGAGGGATTGGATTCACGCCAACTGCTGCATCCCCTCTACAATGCACCAATGCCTGATACAATGGGATGGAGATGACGTGGAAGTCGTGCATGCAGACGACTCGATCGAGGTCTCAATAGCCGGTATGAACATTTGGGACTCGGAAGACCAAGAGCCGCTCTCTGGAGTCAGTTTGGACGGCTGTGATCGCATCGAGGTGACAAAAAACGGGGTGAGACTGGTCTTATCCACCGGCATGATAGAGTAGCAAGAGCAACATCCATCGACATACGTGGCAAGGCCGATCCCTGCGATCGGCCCCAAAAAATAAAAATCGAGGATCTCACCTCAAGCGTGTCACGTAGTCATGGTAGGAAGACTCCCTCATGTAAGGGAGCACATACAAGTTGTAAACCTTCATTGAGCAATTCAATCAACATGGAGGCCGATTCCAGCAATCGGCCAAAATTATCCTCGCCATACGCTCTGCCTGTGTTCAGCATCGACCTGACAGGTGACGGCAAGCTAGGGTATGTGTTTACGTCAGCTGATGAGCTAGAAGAGATCAACATTGGTCCTGGGGATAAGCCATGACCAACATTCATCAGCAAGAGCTGATATCTTCAGTCACTTGAAAGATTCGGCTCGGGGGCACCTAATATGGGATAACAGACGGAAATATGGAGCCGATGCACGAAGTCGGCCGGTAAAAAAAAATATATATATATATATGTACATCATCAAGTATAGCCGATGCACATACATCGACTTTAGAACTAAAAAGCCGATGCACGGCCATCGACTCTAGAGGTACAAGCTCAACGATGCAGTTATCAGATTACACAGTAAGGCTCTACTGAAGGAATGCCTCAAGGGCATGGAGGGCGTCAGCACGAACACGATCCACCTCGGCGATTTCGGCCTCATCATCTTCGTCCTTGCCTGCCACCAGCTGCTTGTTCAGGGCACGTATTTCGGCCAGATCAGTTTTCAGTTCAGCTTTGAGGCCTTCTGCTTTTTCGAGGGAGTGGGCAATAAGAGCTTCCTTATCTTGGATGAGCTGTTTGGTTGCCCGGATCCTCTCTTCAAGGGCTTCCAACTCCTTTCGCAGGGTCTCAAGTTTAGCAGTGCTGACAGAGGTGTCAGTTTTGGCGTCCAGAGCTGCCTTCTTCTCATTAAGCCCCTTTGTCTTCATCATGCAGCACAGAGATACGGCCGCCGGCCGCCGGCGGTAGCGAAGCTCCATGACAAACTCCTTGGCCGGGCCGCCCACCGCCGCCCGGACCTCCTGCTTTGGCTTGCGGCTCAACCACTGTTCACGTAGGCGGTGTAGCGTTGTCGAGGGGCAGATTGGCCATTCATTGCATAGGATCTCCAGCTGCACATGCAGAGAGGTACAGGATCAGGAGAAAGAGCAGATTCAGCATTGTGCATGTATATACATACTTTATCGGCAGGCACACAAGCTAACCGGAAGATATGATAGGATGGATCATTGAGCTGCAATGGTTCAGTGGTGTTTTCTTTAGGAGCTTTGCAACAGAACAATGATGCAAATAGTTCTTATGTCACCATCCAAATCTACAAATGCAGCCTAGTGGTTTCTTTATCAGGAATTGGTGGGGGACAGTGGCCCCTTCAGTATTTATGAAAACGAATCTCCAAACGCAGCAAACTCCAGTCTAGCAGGTAACTGTATTCGGATTGGTAGATGATCTGATACTTCAAAGCAAGCACCTCACAAAAGACTAACAAATGATGCACATAAATCATATGTAACCATCAAAATCTACAAATGCAGCCTGGTGGATTCTTTAGTGGAAAACGCTGGGGACAGTGAAAGCAGTCAAAATGAAATTACTAGGACATATAAATAGCTCACCTTATCATCACTTGCTAGCTCAAGTTTCTTTGTAATGTAAGTCAGGACGGAGGAGATCTGCATACTCCTATCTCTGAAACAAGCAGAAAAATCATATTGAACGTAATATATTAAATTCTTGCAATCTAGTTACATGTTATTATATCGGGAAAAACTGAATTGCTGGTAGGGAAGACTAAACAAACAACACAGGATTTTCAAATGAAACATCTTCTCCCATTGCTGATAAAATTCCCGAGAACACTGTTTTTCTACATACTTCCCCTTGGTACATTTTTTAAAAAAAAACTCTTGCTTATACCAGAGCACAGGTGCTACTAGTAGAAAACATAACAGATACAACAATCCATATAAAGCTGGGTAAGTATTTCCTGAAATATAGGCTACAAATAAGAGGATGCTAAGTCTGAGAAGCCTCTAGTATTCTAGAAGTCAAAGAAACTGCAAGATTAAAGGGAAACTCACTTAATTCTCAAGTACATATTTGGTATCTGAGGCAGCAGTTTATCTTGTACCCTGCAACACAGTTTAATTTTGATGTGAGGAAATAAAATATTTGGTCCATCAGAATAGGTATAACTATTGAATGAACTCTAATCTTACTGGCTCGGTGAAGAGACTAGTGAAAACCAGACTGGGGTAGTTACTCCATCATGCGAAGAACCAGTGATTGTAGAACCAACCGGTTCCTGCCGTGGGTCTGCTTCTGGGCTTTTCCTCAGATTATCCTCCGTGGTTGTTTTATTGGAATGCTCACTCAGGCTTAGTTCAGCAATAGCCAGTTTTTCTACCGTGTCATCTTTCCTTATGGAGAGTTTACCATTTGTGCTCTTAATTTTGTCCTCCTTGGCGGTAGCGCCATGGCTCTTAGAACCTGATCCAAGCGATGTATTCCTGCTTGCCTCAATACAACTGTTCAAGGGTTTTCCCTGCAAGTCTGCTTCTGTAATTTTCGTCAGACTATCCTCTGTGGTTCTTTTATCATTGGTTGATACAGATTCTGAAGAATTGCCTTTGTTTTCGTCTACAAGTTTTAACTTGTTTGGGTGCTTACCCGCCCTTATTCCAGTAATAGCCACTTTATCTGCTGCGACATTTTTCCTTATTGAGATTTCACCCTTTGTGCTTTTCATTTTGTCCTCCTTGGCGGCAGCGTACTTTCTTTTAAGACTTAATCTAAGCGATCTCTTCCCACTTTCCGTGACCAAACTGTGTAAGGGTTTCTGAAATTCTTCATTGTCAATTGTCTCACGATTCTCTCCAACTTCAGAAGATGGCTGGTTTGAGGCTATAACATCTGCATTAATCTGTTTGGGATGGAATGTGTAGTTAACATAAGCAAATATTAAGATAATTGGTATCAAACTTGCAAAAAAAAAACTATGTGCACATATCTGATAGTTCTTGAATAGTACCTTCGTTTTATTTGCAGATGTTGTCATCTTGCTAGACTGTGGTGCTGAGGTTTTCTCAGTCTTCTGATTGCGGCCTTCGGAATTATTCAGTAATTTCATGGTTCCATTTGCAATGAGAGAAGTGATATGGGAGGTTGTTGTCCTTCTTACAGCTTTGGTCCTATGTCCTGTCAGACTAGTCTGTGTTGTTATCTTCGGGGTTTCAACTACCAAGGAAGAAAGGGACCTCTCTTTTCTCTTTGCTGGCGATGTAATATTTGGAACCTTAGAAGCATCAACTTCTGTCTTGCGTGGAAACACCTTGTTCCTGATACTCTGAATATTGTGATCAGGCCTTCAAAGAAGGAAATTAATCATGTTAGGTAGCAGCATATAGTTGAGTACTTGAGTCGATATCACACAAAAAAAAATGAAAACATATAAGTGGCTGGAACACTAAACATTTACTTTACAAGACAATTAAGTGCATATTTTAGCCAATGCTATTATACAAGATAACAATGTAGCAGGCTGTTAGCACGAGGCGCCCTGAGGGCTATTGCAACTTAGATTTACACAGTAGAATTTGTAGTAGTATACGCTCAACTAATAACCACAAGAAACTATTTTCGATTCACGTGCATAGAGCTACTTTAACAGTACAGAGACTCTTGTCCAGTTGTCCTTGACAAAAAAAATTTAGTACATTTTTATGTTAGATAAGGGTCGAAAATGAGTAAGTCTGCTGTAACTGTGAAAATGTTGTGTGTAAGTACGATGCTCTACTGAAATGTACATACACATTTAAAATGCAGTAACCTGAAAGAAAAGAGAATTGACAAGTTGAAAAAACAATGTTATACGGATAAACCTTGATATTAAACATTTCTTACCTCAGTTTCTCTTCAGGAGCGATACCAAGATCAATGTGGCATACTGGGCAGGAGGCGATCTCTTCATCATCTATTTTCTTCATAATGCACTCCCGGCAAACTGCATACAAAAGGATGGTCACCAGAGGAATTCTAGAAACAAGCATGCTAGTTTGATACAGAGATTTGAAAGAACTGAAAATGCAATAGAGATGCTTGACTGCATCAAGATTGAGCACGCATTTGTCTGGAAAAAAAATACTTGAAACAAATATTGAGCGTGCAGCCAAGACTGATAATATCATTGTACTTATGATGCAGAACAAGTGCCAGGCTTACGATCAAGAAATGTGATTTAAATAATAGAGCGATCACCCTCCCGGCCTCTACACCATGAGATACACAAATTTTATTCAAGAATGTGAAGCCCGGATTTTCACACTATACTGAAAATTGGGAGTTCTTTCATGTGGCAAAGTATCATGGCGGGGCAAGAAAACTTCAAGCATGGATGTATCTGGAAAGTTGGAGACGGGTAGCAAATAAATATTTGGGAGGACGCCTGGATACCCACAAGTTCATCAAGCAAATAAAAGATTGAGCGCTTAGCCAAGACTGACAATATCACTGTACTTACGGTGCAAAGCAGTGCCAGGGTTACGGTCAAGAAATGTACTTTTACATAATAGAGCGATCACCCTCCCGGTCTCTAAATCATGAGATACATAAATTTTATTCAAGAATGTGAAGCCCGGTTTCCACGCTATACCCAAAACACAGAGAATTGAAATACTTTCACAGTACAGAATTACAGATCACCACTCTCTCTCTCTAAACACTAACTAGAAGGAAGCAGAGAGCACGCCACTGAATTCCCATTCTGCTAACCAGAAGTGTCGAGGACACAACATTTCTGATCACAGCCAGCGCAGAATGCCACCATCTACAAGCTCCCCGACACACTAGAATGCCTTGACAACCCCCAGTTCCCAACATCCTGCAACAAGTGCCAACGCTTTGCAACTTTTTCTCCCAGCATCAAAAGCTCAGAAAATACTACAAGCTGCTCTGTGATCGCGGTGTCAGATGACTACCACATCAATGGTTTGGACGCAGACAGTGCCTCACAGACACAAGTTCTTCCTTTTGCTGGCATTTCGCGGACGACCAAATATGAAAAACAATATGACAAAAAAGAAATGGTGTATCGATGCTGGCTGTGATCTATGCCCAGCAACTGAATCAATCGACCATATTGCACTACACTGCAAACACTCACACTGGAAATGGGACAATTGGAGGATTGCAAATCAACAAACGAGTCCAACTCGATTAGCCAATTTGTCAAAACTGTCCAAACAAACATTCAGGGGATCACAGCAGAAGCTTGGCCAATTTGTTTTCCAGCAGGGCTGCTTAATCTATGGAAAATGAGAAATGGCCGGTTCTTTAACAATAAGCAGGTTGGAAGAAGGCAGCTCCTTTGGCAGGTGGCAGAAGATATCAGACTCTGGTCATGTAGATCGCCTAAGCTACAAACCTAGAACAGTGAGCTTCTAAACTGCCAGTCTAGTACAAGTTCGTCTCTTTTTTTTTTCTGAACTATGAGGAAACTCGGAACGAACGCCATCCATGGCGCCGGCGTCCACTGCAGTGAAACTGTGCGCGAGGCAGGAACTCTCGGCTGCTCAAACTGCTAATGTGCTGCAGGCACGGTGACGGGACATGGGAACCACCCGGAGAGGCGAAAGTCTGCAGCTTTGCAGCACTGTGAACTCCAGAGAAGGAGGCATGGCGACTCCGGAGCGCACGCAGCCCAGAGCACGGGCAATTGGGCAAACGAAAGACGGCTCGCTCGGCGGCGGCCGCGCGGAAGTTCTCCGGAGTAGTGCGGGATAGCAAACGCCTGCCTCCGGGACGAGACGACAATGCAGACAGAATCGATGGCCGTCGGAGTCAACCCGAGAAATCCCCCAACAAGAACACGAGTCGACCTAGCGAAGGGATCGCAGCCGCCGACGCGGACCACGAGACGCGCGCCGGGCAGAGCACGGTGAGCCTCCAGCCCTCCAAGAGAATGACGGCACGGCCACGAGGAAAGCAAACGCGTGTGCGAGTCACGGCCAGACACACGTCGCACGAGACCAGAAGGAGAGGAACGGCGGCGGCGCTCTTCCAGCACCGACCTGATCACCGGGCCACCCGAACAGAACAGAGTCCGACACCAAAACCAACGCGACGCGACGATAGCGGCGCAGGCGCAGGAAGGCCGTGGGACGGCAGCGCGTGGGGGTGCGCAGACACGAAAGAGAAGAGGGACAAGACGAACCGAAACCGGAGAGGCGGCGGCCGGCGGGGGTAGAGAGAGAAAGGAACTTACAAGTGTGGAGGCACTCGACGAAGGCGGAGGCCTCCCGAAAGAGGTCCTGGCAGAGAGGGCATGTCAAGCGGGCGGTGAGCGCATCCCGCCGCACGCGGACCACCCCGGTCTCCGTCTCCATCTCTCCCCGCCGCCGGCAAAAACCCCGACCACCACCTCCTTCTCTTGGCCAATCCTCCTCGTCTGGCCTGGGGCGGGGGAGAATCACGAATACGCGAGGCAGAGCCGTGGCGTGCAGGGCATTTGATGGGTGGGCGAAGGCGAAGGCGGCAGGGGCGGCGGCGGCGGAGCTCCGGCGAGGTACGGGGTTGGGGGGACCGAGGAGTACCAACAAAGTCTTTTTTTTTTTTTTTAACAAGGGTAGGGTGCAGAGCACCCTAATTTCATTACTCATAGGCATTGCACAGAGAAAAACATTGTTCCAGAAGGTGGTAATCTGTTGATTGCCACGGATACAGGACAAGAGAAGGAGCCATGAGTGGGATTACTGCAAGAACATAAAGGTGAGACTCTGGGCAGAGTTTTTGCCTTACGAGCGTAGGTATGAGCTACGACATTGAGAGTTCTGCTGATGTGCACAATTCTTGGCCGAAGGTGATGAAGATTGTGCTGAAACTGTACAGCTTGTCTCCTAATCTCCCATAGAACAGTCGGATTCGTCCCTCCATTTGCTTGGATCGCCTTCGCTAAGCAGAGGTTGTCTGTAAAGAATAATGGTTCCTGCAACATAAGAGAAGAGGCGACATTTGCTGCAATTAAGAGTCCTTCAGCTTCTGCCTGAATCGGAGTAGAGACTGGAAGTGTCTTTGCTGAGATGGAAACGTCAGTGATGTGTTGGCCATGCTTCCAAGTGAGATATATGCCCACCCCTGCTTTTACTGCATGTCCATTCGCTCGTTTTTTCCAAGCTGCATCCACAAATATTCTTGGACCAGAGTATGACAGTTCAACAGGGGTTAGAACAGATTTTATAGGAGGAACAGGATTTCTCTGAATTTGCAAACTGTTAAGTAAGGCATTAGCTCTTATGATTACTTGATTGGGTTGTCCCTCAATGTTGTTGAAAAGTTTTTCACATCTCATTTTCCAAATACACCAAAGGAAAGTGAAAATGTTTTGAATGTTGACATGTGGGTGATCCAGAGCAAGGATTTGAAGCACAGTAGTATGTATGTTTTGAGCATTTTGAGCAATTAAATCCATTCTAAGATACCAAGGGGCTTGAAACCAAGCAGCTCTTGCAAAAGTGCAGGTAAAGAAAAGGTGAGAATCATTTTCCTGCAATCCACATCTGCAACAAATATTAGAAATATGCGTAGAATACCTTGAAGCTCTTTCTGCTGTTGGGATGGCCCTCCTTATAATTCTCCATGCAAAGGTTTTGACTCTAGGTAGCAACTCCTTATTATTCCAAACCTTATGCAGTAAGCCAAGCGCTGCAGTATCAGGAGGAGTTGGCTTTGGAGTACCTGCATCAAACAGAGCCTGCAGACAAGTTTTGTAAGCTGCTTTGGTGCTGCATTTTCCATTAGGGGTTAACTTCCAGCAAAGAATATCAGGGTCATCATATGGAATGATTTTGACAGCTTTTATAGAGTTAGTTGTGTTCGTTTGGAAAAGACTGTCAATGAGCTGAATATTCCATTGTTTAGTATGAGGTATCCATAAATCTTTGACAACAGCAGGATAGACAAAATGGGGATGTTGGATGATAAGATCATCATAAATAGATTTCCAGGAAGTGCACCAAGGAGTACTCCAAATGGAAATATTCCCTTGAGAAATTTGATAGAAGGAGTTCTGCTGCAGCAAAGGAAGGGTTTTCATAATTGAGGTCCAAAAAGCAGATTTAGGTAAGTTTGATTTTGCCCTCCAAATAGCAGTGTCATTGAAATATTTTGATTTGAGAATAAGATGAATTGGACTCTGAGGGTTTTCAGCAATTCTCCAAGTGGCTGAGAGAATGAGAGCATGGTTGACTGCAGAAAGATTTCTGATTCCTAGTCCTCCTTCTTTAGTTGGAGTGCAAATGTTTTTCCAGGCAGCCAAGCACAAAGGTTTATGATCAGGGTCATTATTGATTCCTGTCCACCAGAAATTCCTTATAATGGCAGTGATTTTTGCAAGAAATTTCTTTGAGAAAATGATATTTGACATGTAGTAGACAGGTATGGAAGAGAAAACAGATTTGATGAGCTCTAGCCTGGCAGCATGAGATAAAGACTTAGCTTTGTAAGTTGAGAGTTTTGATTTGAATTTTGGAAGAATAAAATTGTAAGCTTCAGATCTGTTTTTAGCAGGCAAGATCAAAGGATGACCCAGGTGAGTGAAATTTTCATCAATATTAGGGACAGGGAAAATATTTTTAAGTTGAGCCTGGGTAGTGTTGTCTACAGATTTACTGAAAACAATACCTGATTTATTCCAGTTTGGAATTTGTCCAGAGTGAGTGCAAAAATTCTGAAGAATATGCCTGATAGTTTCACCCTCCTGCTGAGTTGCATTTCCACAAATAAGAAGGTCATCAGCAAACAGAAGAGAGTGAATTGGGGGGCAGTTTGGTCCTAGAGTTGTACCATTTAAGGTTGCTTGAGAAAGGCCTTGCTGCAGTTGGATAGATAATTCGTTTATTGCAAGCACAAAGAGGTAAGGGGAAATGGGGCAACCTTGTCTTACTCCTCTAGTGCTGGTGAAATTTGCATAAGCCTGACCATTGATAATAACAGAGAAAGTAGGGGTCGAAATGCAAGCATGGATAAGGTTGATGAAATGACCATGCAACCCTTTACGAGTGAGGGCAGAGAGAATGAAATTCCACTCCAGCCTATCAAAAGCCTTGGCTAAATCAATTTTTAACATGAAGGCTTTTTGCTTCCAGGAAGAAAGTTGAAAAGAGTGAGTAATTTCCTGGGCAATAATGATGTTATCACTTATTCTTCTACCCTCAATGAAAGCTTGCTGAGAAGGGTGGATATGATCAGGGAGATGAGGTTTTAGCCTATTAGCCAGACATTTAGTAATGATCTTGTAAATAACATTGCAAAGGCTAATGGGACGGTAATCAGCAGGAACCTGAGAAATGAGTTTCTTAGGAATGAGGGCAATGTGAGTTTTATTTGATTGGGGAGGCAAGATTCCAGTATTGAAGAAATTGGTAATAATATTAAGCACATCATCTCCTATCCAATCCCATGTGGCAAGATAAAATTCCACATTGAAGCCATCTGGCCCAGGGGAAGCATTTCTTTTCATACCTTTTAGGGTTTCCCAAACTTCTTCCTTTGTTAGTATTGAATCAGTAAAATCAGTAGATTGAGGAGGAGAAGTGGGGACTCTAGCATCAGCAGTATGAGCAGACTGAGAGGCAAAGATAGATCTGAAATACTGAACAAAAGTGTTAGCAATCTGATCAGGCATGAAGTGAGTTATATTTTTTCATCTTTAACAGAAACAATGGAGTTTCTTCTTTTCCTTTTTGCCACTGCTCTATGGAAAAAAGCAGTGTTTCTATCCCCATCCTTGGCCCAGCTTTTCTTAGCCCTCTGGATGTAAAAATCATTAAGCTTAGTAGTTGTTTGTTCAAATTTAGTGACAAGCTGTTGCTCCTTAGAAAAATCTTGCTGGCTTACAGAGGAAGTTTGTAAATCAAGAATTTCTTTTTCTAGATCTTTGAGCTCTTCCTGCATAGGCTTTTTCTTCTTACACCAAATTTTTAGGGAGGCAGCTAATTGATTAGATCTAAGGTGATAAGGTTTCCCTCTAGATTGCTGCCATGAGCTTTTAGCATGGTTCTGGAAATCCTCCTCTTTCAGCCACCAATTTTCAAATTTGAAATGGTTTTTGGTTTTATTGACTTTACCATTGGTCGAAAGCAGGATAGGAGCATGGTCACTGAAAGTGTGAATTAAAGGCATATTAAAAACTTTGGTTACAGGATAATTCACACACCATTGATTGTTGGCCAAGCATCTATCCAGACATTGAAATAAAGGATTGGAAGCAAAACGTCTGTTAGTCCAAGTGTAAGCAGGGCCATTAAAACCAAGATCAAACAAACCAGCCTGCTTAATAAGATTTCTAAACCGAGCCATACGCATGTAGTTGACATTATCATTACTCTTCTCAGTTTCATACATAATGTCATTCATATCACCTAAGCAAACTAGGGGGAGGTTGCTATGAACATTTGCAAAATTTGCAACCTGGGTCCAAATAGTACTAGTATCGATATGATAAGGGTCTCCATAAATACAAACTAAGCCAAAGGAAGTATTAGTGGCTTTATCTTTAGCTAAGGCGAGGATGAGATGAAAGGAGTCCAACTGAATAGAGATATCCAACTCGTTAGTCCACAAAAGCCAGAGTCCTCCAGATCTTCTCCTTGACGGTACTACATAACTGTCATGCATATTAAAACGGGAAGCAATGTCTACAGCTGAGTATTTAGCCGATTTAATTTCAGAAATAAAGGTTACCTGAGGTTTTGTTGCCGCGATCATCCTGGCAAGATGGAGCATTTTAGGACTGCCTAGGCTCTTGCCCATACCTTGGCAGTTCCATCCGAAGGCTCTCATGGCGCCCGTGGCGCCTTAGAGGCTGGCGCCGCTGCCTGCTGATCCACAGAGTCTTGATCAGTACTCTGAACCTCCTGCAGAAAAACCTGACTAGGAAGATAACTGCCTGCATGTTGATCTTGGGCTGAATCATGTGTAGCACTGCCGGCTGCAGCATTATGAGCAACAGCATAAGGAGCCAAGTAGATCCCGCGAGCCACTCGAGGAGGTGAGAAGTGGCCAACGCGAGAATCCTCTGTGCCTTGCGTGTCCAATGATGGCGAGTGAAGGTCGTAATTTGCTGCATCTGGGGATAATTGCGCATTTCTTGCGCCTTCATTCTGAGCCAAGGTGTGCACAGCAGCTCCCAAAATAGGCCCACGAGCAGCACACAAAGAAGAATCTGTGCCCACCTCGCCGGCATTGCTAGTACGACGCCAAACGGCAGCACCAGGGAGATTGACAGTGTATCCAGAAGGAGATCGGTTGATACCTCTAGGTTGAATCGGCCTCGGCGAATCCCAGCGAGTTTTTCTGCCGCGATGCCCAGCCGCTGCACTGGCGGAACGGTTGGCCACCTCATCGATTGGCGCCGATTTGCGGCCTCCTGGAAACTCACATCTGTTGAGCGGCGCAGCGAGGACGCTGCTAGGCCCGCATCCAAGAATTCCTCGCTGTCCTCCAAGAATTGCTCCTTGGGCTTGTCCAGTGCGTCGCTGATCCGCCGCTCTTCCCGGCGAGCAGGCCGAGGTAGGGTCGGCGCCGAATCCCTCCTGCACATCGTCTTCCCCAAATCTGCCTCCTCCTTGCCCGCGCGGGCTGCTCCTGCGAATCGGACTGGTAGAGATGCAGATCGCATCTCTTGCTTGGTGGCCTTCATGTGCGGCGGCCGGCAGCGCAGCCCGCTTCCTTGGCGGAAGGAGATGAGACTGCGCCGGCGACGCCGGCCTCTTGGTGGAGGAGATGCTTGGATAGGGCCGCAGGCGGAGAGATTGGTAATTGGAGGTAGGTGAGTGGGGACGGCGCGGCAAATGCCTATTGTTCTCGGAGACATCGTCGGCGGTGTGCTCTCCCACTTGGAATGGCAGAGTTGCAGTTATGAGCGGAGCGGCAGTGTCTCTGAAGTGGAGTTTGCCTGCAGGGGATTGTTCGAACTGGCTGTGCTGTGGGTGGGAGACATCTGTACCCGCCAGGTGTTTAGAAGCTGAAGCGGCTGTAGGGACAGGACAAGTGGCTGTGGACCTTGATGCGAAAGAGGCCTGGGAAGGCCCAAGAGGGACTGGGCTTTTTCCTTTATTTGGGCCAAAATTTGCCTGGATAATTCTTTGCTCTTCACTCAGGGTATAAGGTAAAACCCCTTCTCTTTCTACCTGTCTAAGCATCTGAAACGCCGACTGGTTTGGCTGCTGACTTTGGTTGTACTCAAAGTCCATTGCTTCAGTTTCTCTCTGAGAAACCTGTCCTCGTCTCGTGCTTGGAGCTGCTTGAGTCTGCCATCAGTAGCTTGTTGACCTTCCGTCATATCTCCACCGCCTTGTCCTCGAAGCTCCACGTGTGTGCTCTGCATGGCTTGAGTGCGGCTAGCTACAGTTGCTGCTTGAGTCTGAGTGACCGCAACAGTGCCTTCTTCCCCGTTGTGGTGAGACGCCATGGGTGGTGTTGCTCTGGATCTTGCATCCTCCATTCTTGTCATGATTTCTGCCGCTGCTGCTTCCGATAGTCTTTCTCCTCTTTCTCCTGGCGTGGAGAAGATATTATTGAAAGAACCGAGTTCTGGATTTTGAAAATTTCTGAACATTGGCGAACTCTTCACTGTTTTATCCATAGGAATCTGTGTGTCATCAATAATCCAGGTTCCATATCTCTGAAAGGGAACTTGCATTGGATTGTGACTGTGCCTGATCCTTTCTGAAACAATGCTTTTCCTTAAATAACACTGATCAACTGTATGAAACATCACTCCACAGAATAGGCAAATTCTTCCTATTTTCTCATAGTGCAGGTAAGTGATACACTGATTTGATGAACCAAGCACCAACTTGATTCTATCCAGGACTGGTTTGCTTATATTATGCCTAACAACTCCCCAAATATAATCAGGATGCGAGTTTATCATGGCTGTTCTTGGCTGATGTAAATCAGAAGGAGTTCCAATCATGCTCAAAACTTCTTGAAGCAGCTTTAAAGATCTTTTCTCTTTTGGGATTCCATATTCTCTAACAGATACATACACAAATCTAAAGGAATATTTTGGCTCACCTTTTTCCTCCATTGATTTGGCTTGCTCAATCTGGTAGCCTTGATCATCTGGGTCCGCAAGCTCAAGGAGAATAATATCTGGTCCAATCCTCCACGGCTGTTTCTCATACACCCACATCATGGATAGGAAAGAGTTGAAAGTTGCTTTGAAAACAAACTCATGAACCTGCACAATATCGCCATAGTGAGCTCTCCAAGCTCTCTTCATCTGAACTTGCAAGTTGGTCAGAGAAATGCTTCTAGGTGTTGATCTGGTAGCTGCCAACTTCATATAGATCGCATACTTCTGCCCCTGCTGTTCCTGCCCAGGACCTTGTTGTTGTTCTGCAATAGACATAGCTTGCAGATCAAGTTCAAGGTGAGGAACATCAGGAACTTGCAAGGTTCTTGGATTATGTGGAGCTGCTGGACTGCCTTCCGCTCTTATTGGCGAGAGCGGCGACCTTTCTGTTGATCCATCTGGTTGATTCGCTTGATCCGAAAGGCCACGGTTGTTGGCTCCTGCAAACTGCATAAGAACAAACTGATGAGGTGTAGGGGTTGGGGGGTCGTATAGGTCAGGGGTTTTTGGAGGCGAAGGAGGGGTTGAGGATCTTGGTTGCTGGATCATGAAGAGGAGATATGGTGAGGGAAGGGGATGGATCGAAGGGAGAAAGTATCTAGGCTAGGGGAAGGAAGAAGGGGAGCGGCATGTCGCCATACGCCACACGGGACTCA
>NC_061510.1:372157634-372170535 GCF_022539505.1 Lolium rigidum
TGTTGTTTTCTGTTGTTTTTGGTTTCAGAAATCCTAGTAACGAAATATTCTCGGAATTGGACGAAATCAAGACCCAGTGGTCCTATTTTGCCACGAACCTTCCGGAAGACCGAAAAGGATACGAAGTGGGGCCACGAGGGCTGCCACCATAGGGCGGCGCGGCACAGCCCTTGGCCGCGCCGACCCGTGGTGTGGGGCCCCGTGTGGCCCCCCACGTTGCCCTTCCGCCTACTTAAAGCCTCCGTCGCGAAACCCCCGATGCGAAAAACCACGATACGGAAAACCTTCCGTAGACGCCGCCGCCGCCAATCCCATCTCGGGGATTCGGAGATCTCCTCCGGCACTCTGCCGGAGAGGGGATTCATCTCCCGGAGGACTCTACACCGCCATGGTCGCCTCCGGAGTGATGAGTGAGTAGTTCACCCCTGGACTATGGGTCCATAGCAGTAGCTAGATGGTTGTCTTCTCCTCATTGTGCTTCATTGTTGGATCTTGTGAGCTTCCTAACATGATCAAGATCATCTATCTGTAATACTCTATGTTGTGTTTTTCGGGATCCGATGGATAGAGAATACCATGTTATGTTAATTATCAAGTTATTACATATGTGTTGTTTATTGATACGTCTCCGACGTATCGATAATTTCTTATGTTCTATGCCATATTATTGATGATACCTACATGTTTTATGCACACTTTATGTCATATTCGTGCATTTTCTGGAACTAACCTATTAACAAGATCCCGAAGTGCCGGTTCTCGTTTCTCGCTGTTTTTGGTTTCGAAATCCTAGTAACGAAATATTCTCGGAATTGGACGAAACGAAGACCCGGGGGCCTATTTTTCCACGGAGCTTCCGGAAGACCGAAGAGCATACGAAGTGGGGCCACGAGGTGGCGACACCACATGGCGGCGCGGCCAAGGGGGGCCCGCGCCGCCCTATGGTGTGGGCCCCTCGTCGGGCCCCGACTCGCCCCTTCCGCCTATTTAAAGCCTCCGTCGCGAAACCCCGAGGCGAAAAACCACGATACGGAAAACCTCACCGAGACGCCGCCGCCGCCGATCCCATCTCGGGGATTACGGAGATCTCCTCCGGCACCCTCGCCGGAGAGGGGATTCATCTCCCGGAGGACTCTACACCGCCATGGTCGCCTCCGGAGTGATGAGTGAGTAGTTCACCCCTGGACTATGGGTCCATAGCAGTAGCTAGATGGTTGTCTTCTCCTCCTTGTGCTTCATTGTTGGATCTTGTGAGCTGCCTAACATGATCAAGATCATCTATCCGTAATTCTATATGTTGTGTTTGTCGGGATCCGATGGATAGAGAATACCATGTCATGTTAATTATCAAGTTATTACATATGTGTTGTTTATGATCTTGCATGCTCTCCGTTACTAGTAGAGGCTCGGCCAAGTTTTTGCTTTTAACTCCAAGAGGGAGTATTTATGCTCGATAGTGGGTTCATGCTCGCATTGACACCTGCGACAAAGTGATGAAAGTTCTAAGGTTGTGTTGTCTTGTTGCCACTAGGGATAAAACATTGGCGCTATGTCCGAGGATGTAGTTGTTGATTACATTACGCACCATACTTAATGCAATTGTCTCGTTGTTAGCAACTTAATACTCGGAGGGGGTTCGGATGATAACTCCGAATGTGGACTTTTTAGGCATAGATGCGCTTGGATGGCGGTCTATGTACTTTGTCGTAATGCCCAATTAAATCTCACTATACTTATCATGTCATGTATGTGCATTGTTATGCCCTCTCTATTTGTCAATTGCCCGATCGTAATTTGTTCACCCAACATGCTTTTATCTTATGGGAGAGACACCTCTAGTGAACCGTGGACCCCGGTCCATTCTTTTAATACTGAAATACAAATCTGTCTGCAATACTTGTTTTTACTATTTTCTCTGCAAACAATCATCTTCCACACAATACGGTTAATCCTTTGTTACATGCAAGTCTGGTGAGATTGACAACCTCACTGTTTCGTTGGGGCAAAGTACTTTGGTTGTGTTGTGCAGGTTCCACGTTGGCGCCGGAATCCCCGGTGTTGCGCCGCACTACATCCCGCCGCCATCAACCTTCAACGTGCTTCTTGGCTCCTCCTGGTTCGATAAACCTTGGTTTCTTTCTGAGGGAAAACTTGCTGCTGTGCGCATCATACCTTCCTCTTGGGGTTGCCCAACGAACGTGTGAAATACACGCCATCATTTATGATCTTGCATGCTCTCCGTTATTAGTAGAGGCTCTGGCCAAGTTTTTGCTCTTAACTCCAAGAGGGAGTATTTATGCTCGATAGTGGGTTCATGCCTCGCATTGACACTGGACGATGTGACGTAAAGTTCTAAGGTTGTGTTGTGTTGTTGCCACTAGGGATAAAACATTGGCGCTATGTCCGAGGATGTAGTTGTTGATTACATTACGCACCATACTTAATGCAATTGTCTGTTGCTTTGCAACTTAATACTTGAAGGGGTTCGGATGATAACCTGAAGGTGGACTTTTTAGGCATAGATGCAGTTGGATGGCGGTCTATGTACTTTGTCATAATGCCCAATTAAATCTCACTATACTTATCATGACATGTATGTGCATTGTTATGCTCTCTCTATTTGTCAATTGCCCGACTGTAATTTGTTCACCCAACATGCTTTTATCTTATGGGAGAGACACCTCTAGTGAACTGTGGACCCCGGTCCATTCCTTAATACTGAAATACAAATCTGCTGCAATACTTGTTTTACTGTTTTCTCTGCAAACAATCATCTTCCACACAATACGATTAATCCTTTGTTACAGCAAGCCGGTGAGATTGACAACCTCACTGTTTCGTTGGGGCAAAGTATTTGGATTGTGTTGTGCAGGTTCCACGTTGGCGCCGGAATCCCTGGTGTTGCGCCGCACTACATCCCGCCGCCATCAACCTTCAACGTGCTTCTTGGCTCCTCCTGGTTCGATAAACCTTGGTTTCTTTCTGAGGGAAAACTTGCTGCTGTGCGCATCATACCTTCCTCTTGGGGTTCCCAACGAACGTGTGAGTTACACGCCATCATCAATCTCACCGGCTTGCTGTAAACAAAGGATTAGATGTATAGTGTGGATGATGATGTTTGTTTGCGAAGAACAGTAAAGAACAATTGCAGCAGATTGTATTTCAGATGTAAAGAATAGGACCGGGGTCCACGGTTCACTAGCGGTGTCTCTCCCATAAGATAGCGGATGTTGGGTGAACAAATTACAGCTTGGGCAATTGACAAATAAAGAAGGCATAACAATGCACATACATATATCATGATGAGTACTATGAGATTTAATCGGGGCATTACGACAAAGTACATAGACCGCTATCCAAGCATGCATCTATGCCTAAAAAGTCCACTTTCAGAGTTATCATCCGAACCCTTCCGGTATTAAGTTGTAAACAACAAACAATTGCATTAAGTATGGTGCGTAATGTAATCAACACAAATATCCTTAGAAAAAGCATCGATGTTTTATCCCTAGTGGCAACAAGACATCCACAACCTTAGAACTTTCTCGTCATCGTCCCGCATTTAATGGAGGCATGAACCCACTATCGAGCATAAATACTCCCTCTTGGAGTCACAAGTATCAACTTGGCCGGAGCCTCTACTAGCAACGGAGAGCATGCAAGAACATAAATAACATATATGATAGATTGATAATCAACTTGACATAGTATTCAATATTCATCGGATCCCAACAAACACAACATGAAGGATTACAAATAGATGATCTTGATCATGATAGGCAGCTCACAAGATCTAACATGATAGCACAATGAGGAGAAGACAACCATCTAGCTACCGCTATGGACCCATAGTCCAGGGGTGAACTACTCACACATCGATCCGGAGGCGATCATGGCGATGGAGAGACCTCCGGGAGATGATTCCCCTCTCCGGCAGGGTGCCGGAGGCGATCTCCTGAATCCCCGAGATGGGATTGGCGGCGGCGGCGGCTCTGGAAGGTTTTCCGTATCGTGGCTCTCGGTACTGGGGGTTTCGCGACGAAGACCTTAAGTAGGCGGAAGGGCAGAGTCGGAAGGGTCACGAGGGCCCCACACAACAGGCTGGCGCGGCCAGGGCCCAGGCCGCACCGCCTTGTTGTGTCGTCGCCCCGTGGCCCCACTTCGTTTCCTCTCCGGACTTCTGGAAGCTTCTTGGAAAAATAGGACCCTGGGCGTTGATTTCGTCCAATTCCGAGAATATTTCCTTACTAAGATTTCTCGAAACCAAAAACAGCGAGAACAAGAATCGGCTCTTCGGCATCTCGTCAATAGGTTAGTGCCGGAAAATGCATAATAATGACATATAAAGTGTATAAAACATGTGAGTATCATCATAAAAGTAGCATGGAACATAAGAAATTATAGATACGTTTGGGACGTATCACCCCTAGGAGCAAATGTCCCAGTTCTCAACCAAACCGGGACCAATGGGGGGCATTGGTCCCGGTTCGTTACGTGCAGGGCGACCCCACCCGCTGGCGCCTGTCCGTTAGCGGCCTGTGGTCCCGGTTTGTACTACAAACCGGGACTAAAGGGTCGGCGGCAGGGCGCGGTAGGCCGTGTCAGGCGTCGGAACCCTTTAGTCCCGGTTTGTAGTACAAACCGGGACCATAGGCCAACCCTTTGGACCCGGTTTGTATTACAAACCGGGACAAAGTCCTCAATCTGCCTATATAACCTTGCCCCTGCCCAAGTGTGAGCCACACTTAGCCATTTTTTCACTTTCTTCTCACAGGAGGGGTGTATTGCTTTGCTCTCTTCACATGCACAAGAGGTGTTCGATGAAATGCTTAAGAGGTTTTTCCACTTGAGTTCACACAAATCAAGTCACACTTAACTTGCTTTTTTCTTCTCCATCGAGTTTAACAACTTTATCCTTTCATCTGTAATTGATAAAATGCATGTGTATATATACATCGTGATGTTATGTAATGGTTTTTGATAAGCTTAATTATATCATGCAGATGAATCGGCAATGGATGTACATTGACCGACGCTTTGACGAGTTCACTTCGGGATCGAGTAATTTTATGACCGTGGTTAAGGCAAACAAACATGGTGGCTTCATGTATTGTCCATGTGTTAACTGTAAGAATATCGTAAATTACGCTCACTCGAGTACCATTCACGGCCACCTTCTGTGGGACGGTTTCATGCCCAGTTACTATTGTTGGACCAAGCACGGAGAAAGAGGGGTTATGATGGAAGACAATGAAGAAGAGGAAGAGGATGATGACGGTTATCCCAATTTCATTGAATACGATGACACTGCAGAAGGCAATGAAGACAATGAAGCAGAAGATCAAGAGGCACTAGATGAGCCTGCTGATGATGATCTTGGTAGGGCCATTGCTGATGCAAGGAGAGAATGTGAAACTGAAAAGGAAAGGTTGGCCTTCAACAACATGATAGAAGATCACAACAAATTGGTATACTGATGTGTGCAGTCAACACGTCCGTTGGGAACCCCAAGAGGAAGGTGTGATGCGTACAGTAGCAAGTTTTCCCTCAGAAAGAAACCAAGGTTTATCGAACCAGGAGGAGCCAAGAAGCACGTTGAAGGTTGATGGCGGAGGAGTGTAGTGCGGCGCAACACCAGGGATTCGGCGCCAACGTGGAACCTGCACAACACAATCACAGAACTTTGCCCCAACGTAACAGTGAGGTTGTCAATCTCATCGGCTTGCTGTAAACAAAGGATTAGATGTATAGTGTGGATGATGATGGTTGTTTGCGAAGAACAGTAAAGAACAATTGCAGCAGATTGTATTTCAGACGTAAAGAATAGGACCGGGGTCCACAGATCACTAGTGGTGTCTCTCCCATAAGATAGCAGATGTTGGGTGAACAAATTACAGTTGGGCAATTGACAAATAAAGAAGGCATAACAATGCACATACATATATCATGATGAGTACTATGAGATTTAATCAGGGCATTACGACAAAGTACATAGACCGCTATCCAGCATGCATCTATGCCTAAAAAGTCCACTTTCAGGTTATCATCCGAACCCCTTCCAGTATTAAGTTGTAAACAACAGAAAATTGCATTAAGTATGGTGCGTAATGTAATCAACACAAATATCCTTAGACAAAGCATCAATGTTTTATCCCTAGTGGCAACAGCACATCCACAACCTTAGAACTTTCTGTCACTCGTCCTGCATTTAATGGAGGCATGAACCCACTATCGAGCATAAATACTCCCTATTGGAGTCACAAGTATCAACTTGGCCGGAGCCTCTACTAGCAACGGAGAGCATGCAAGAACATAAATAACATATATGATAGATTGATAATCAACTTGACATAGTATTCAATATTCATCAGATCCCAACAAACACAACATGTAGGATTACAAATAGATGATCTTGATCATGATAGCTAGCTCACAAGATCTAACATGATAGCACAACGAGGAGAAGACAACCATCTAGCTACTGCTATGGACCCATAGTCCAGGGGTGAACTACTTACATCGATCCGGAGGCGATCATGGCGATGAAGAGACCTCCGGGAGATGATTCCCCTCTCCGGCAGGGTGCCGGAGGCGATCTCCTGAATCCCCCGAGATGGGATTGGCGGCGGCGGCGTCTCTGGAAGGTTTTCCGTATCGTGGCTCTCGGTACTGGGGATTTCGCGACGAAGGCTTTAAGTAGGCGGAAGGGCAGGTCAGGGGGCGTCACGAGGGACCCACACAACAGGGCCGCGCGGCCAGGGCCTGGGCCGCACCGCCCTGTCGTGTCGTCGCCTCGTAGCCCCACTTCGTTTACTCCTCGGACTTCTGGAAGCTTCATGCAAAAATAGGACCCTGGGCGTTGATTTCGTCCAATTCCGAGAATATTTTCTTACTAGGATTTCTGAAACCAAAAACAGCAGAAAACAGCAACTGGCTCTTCGGCATCTCGTCAATAGGTTAGTGCCGAAAAATGCATAATAATGACATATAATGTGTATAAAACATGTGAGTATCATCATAAAAGTAGCATGGAACATAAGAAATTATAGATACGTTTGAGACGTATCATATACCCAACTTGCGAAGATGGCCATAAAAAGCTAGGCAGCACACTGGAATTGTTGCAATGGAAGGCAGAGAACGGTGTCACTGACTCAGGATTTAGAAAGTTGCTGACAATAATTAAGAGGATGCTTCCAAGGGGTAACGAATTGCCCGCCTATACGTACGAAGCGAAGAAGGTTGTCTGCCCTCTAGGGTTAGATGTGCAAAAGATACATGCATGCATTAATGACTGCATCCTCTACCGCGGTGAGTACGAGAATTTGGATGCATGTCCGATGTGCACTGCATTGCGGTACAAGATCAGACGAGATGACCCTGGTGATGTTGAGGGCGAGTGCCCCAGGAAGAGGGTTCCTGCCAAGGTTATGTGGTATGCTCCTATAATAACACGGCTGAAACGCTTGTTCAGAAATAAAGAGCACGCTAGGTTGTTGCGATGGCACAAATAAGACCGTAAAAAAGACGTGATGTTGAGGCACCCTGCTGATGGATCCCAATGGAGAAAAATCGATAGAGAGTTCCCGTACTTTGCACAGGATGCAAGGAACTTAAGGTTTGGTCTAAGTACAGATGGCATGAATCCTTTTGGAGAGAAGAGCTGCAGCCATAGCACCTGGCATGTGACTCTTTGTATATATAACCTTCCACCTTGGTTGTGCATGAAACGGAAGTTCATTATGATGCCAGTGCCCATACAAGGCCTGAAGCAACCCGGGAACGACATTGATGTGTACCTGAAGCTATTAGTCGAAGAACTTCTACAGCTGTGGTCCATAGCAGGTGTACCTGTGTAGGACAAGCACAAGCAGGAGGAATTTGACCTACGAGCGCTGCTTTTCGTAACCATCAATGACTGGCCCGCTCTTGGTAACATTTCGTGACGAGTCAAACAAGGGATACAATGCATGCACGCACCTGTTTACATGAGCTCGAAGGTGATTATTTGGATAAATGTAAGAAGGTCGTGTACCTGGGGCATCGTCGATTTCTTAGGCATACCCATCCCGTAAGAAAGAAAGGCAAGCATTACAACGGTGAGGCTGATCACCGGAGGAAGCCTCCCCATCGTGATGGTGTTGATATATTTGGTATGGTTAAGGATCTAGATGTAATATTTGGAAAGGGTCCTGGAGGACGGTCTGTTCCGAATGACGCTGCCGGACACGCGCCCATGTGGAAGAAGAAATCTATATTTTATGATCTAACCTATTGGCAAGTCTTAGAGGTCCGCTCTTCAATCGATGTGATGCACGTGATGAAGAATCTTTGCATGAACCTGCTAGGCTTTCTGGGCGTGTACGGGAAGACAAAAGATACACCAGAAGCACGGGAGGACCAACAACGTAGGAAAGACCCCAAAAAAACTGCATGAGACAGATAAAGGACGTCATTGCTCCAGCTATGCTCTTACAAAAGCAGAGAAGGAAATATTTTTTGAATGTCTGAGCAGTATCAAGGTCCCGTCTGGCTTCTCCTCCAATATAAAGGGAATAATAAATATGGAGAAGAAAACATTCCGTAACCCGAAGTCTCATGATCGCCACGTTATAATGACACAGTTGCTTCTGATTGCATTGAGGGGGCTTCTACCAGAAAATGTTCGACTGCCCATTGTGAAGCTATGTGCATTCCTCAATGCAATTTCTCAGAAGGTAATAAATCTAGAAATTCTACCGAGGTTGCAGAATGAAGTGGTCCAATGTCTCGTTAGTTTTGAGCTGTTGTTCCCACCATCCTTCTTCAATATTATGACACATCTCCTCGTTCACCTGGTCGATGAGATTTCTATTCTCGGTCCTGTGTTTCTACACAATATGTTCCCCTTCGAGAGGTTCATGGGAGTCTTAAAGAAATATGTTCATAACCGTGCTAGGCCAGAAGGAAGCATCTCCAAGGGCTATGGAACAGAGGAGGTCATTGAGTTCTCGTGTTGACTTTATTCCCGACCTTAAACCGATTGGTGTTCCCGAATCGCGGCATGAGGGGAGACTAAGTGGAAAAGGCACGCTAGGAAGGAAATCAATGATATGTAGGGACGGGATTTCTTTGACTCAAGCACACTACACAGTTCTACAAAGTTCCACCTTGGTGGCTCCGTATATCGGTGACCACAAGAACTTTGTACGCTCCCAGAACCTGGGGCAGTCGAACGATTGGATTAGACGTGAACACATGTCGACTTTCGGTGGTTGGTTGCAAAAACATCTCCTGAATAACATCGATATTGAAGATCAACTGTACTTGTTGGCCCAGACACCATCTTCGACTGTAGTGACTTTCCAAGGGTACGAGATAAATGGGAATACATTTTACACGATCGCCCAAGATAAAAAGAGCACCAACCAAAACAGTGGTGTCCGATTTGATGCAATAAACAACGAAGGCCCAAATGACACATATTATGGTTACATAGAGGATATATGGGAACTTGACTATGGACCTTCTTTTAAGGTCCCTTTGTTTAGGTGGAAATGGGTCAACAAAACAGGATGCGGGGTTCAGGTAGACAAGTTGTATGGAATGACAACAGTTGATCTCAACAATCTTGGGTATAGAGACGAACCAGTCGTCCTAGCCAAGGATGTGGCCCAGGTTTTCTATGTGAAGGATATGTCTACCAAACCAAGAAAAAGGAAACATAAGGAAACAAATACATCAAACTATGAGCCAAAGCGCCACATAGTTCTTTCTGGAAAAAAAAACATCGTGGGAGTGGAGGACAAGACAGACATGTCAGAAGATTATAATAAGTTTGATAAAATTCCACCCTTCAGAGTGAACATTGACCCAAACATCAAGTTAAATGATGAAGATGCTCCATGGTTACGGCTGAAGAAGGTTAAATGATGAATATGCTCCATCATCAAGTTAATTGAAGAATGTTCATGGCACAAATGAGTATCTCAACATGGCAATCAATTTCCCATTTATTTTTGTGTAATCATGTAACTGTATGTAAGATATTAAAAGTGGGGATGGTTGGCTTTTTGTACCATATATATAGAGGAGATGTAGTCATTCACGGGCTTGCAGGAAAAAAAATCCGAGGCGCAGCTTCCGAAGATGCCGTAGGGCGTGTGCACCAACGACATCTTCGAGAAGCTGCGCCACGGGAGATTTCCCATCCCTTTCCCAAACACTGTTAGAGGAGATGTAGTCGTTCACGGCTTGCAGGAAAAAAATTCCGAGGAGCAGCTTCCGAATATGCCGTAGGGCGTGTGCACCAACGATATCTTAGAGAAGCTGCGCCATGGGAGATTTCCCAACCCTTTCCCTAACACTGTTAGAGGAGATGTAGTCGTTCACGGCTTGCAGGAAAAAAATTCCGAGGAGCAGCTTCCGAAGATGTCGTAGGGCGTGTGCACCAACGACATCTTCGAGAAGCTGCACCACGGGGGATTTCCCAACCCTTTCCTTCATCCATGGGAATGAAACTCTGCTTGGCATGTTGATCTTCTTGGCAAGGCGTATCGATGCTCCTTTTATAGGCACGGCACCGCTTCTACTTTGTCTTGTTCCTTCGACAGGGCGTCGTGCGCTACATGCTTTATCTCATCGAGCAGTGCATCCACCCATACGTTCTTATCCTACCGACATCTTTAGTCCTGGTTGTACCCACCAGCCGGGACTAAAGGTTACCCACACGTCCTTATCCCACCGACAGTTTTGTTAGATGACAAAAAAAGGATCTTTAGTCCCGGTTGTACCCACCAGCCGGGACTAATGTTTGCCTGACTAATCCTCCCCAGATAATGCAGAAACCAGATAAGCCTCCACCAGATTAAGCCTCCCATCTATTGTCCCGGTTTGAGCCCCCCACACGGGATGAAAGTTTCCGGCGCCACTGCGTTCCCGCCTACTTTTCTTCCCGCTTTTTCCAGTACTGCTTCCCGCCTCCGTCTTCCCGCCATTTTTTCACTATATATATGTAGGCTTGGCCTCCATTTACATATCACATCTTGACTCATATCTGAAAACCTCATCACTCTGTCCCATGGCTTCCATCGTATCTCTAACCCCCCGGGAGGCGGCGGCGCTTTGCGCCTCGAACTACCCCTGCCCGCCGGGCTACCGCGTCCCGACCGGCTGGTTGCTGAGCGTCGGAGGCGTACCGGTCCCTCCTGTCCCTCTAGGTGTGGCGCGCCAGATGGCCATCACGAACCACTACTACTTCGAGCTCACGCCAGAGCAGCGGAGGAATCCCCAGTGGCATCCCGACTACAGCCCGACTTGGGACAGCTTCTTCATCAATCGGCGTGAGAGTGCGCTTGCCAGGCATGAGGAGGACGACCCGCCTCGTTCGAACTTCAACGAGACCGGCCGTCGGCTGTGGTGGCACGGCCGGACTCTCCAGAGCGTCATGGCCTACCGTGGCCCCCGCCTGCGCTACCCTCAGTCCCAGCCCACGCGTGCTCACCCGTCGAGGTTCGACTACCGCGACGCTGATGCCAGCGACGATGATGTCGGCGACTACGACGACTACAGTGGCGACTACTATAGGGCTAGGCACGAGTATGACTGAATGACTCCAACAGTCGAATCTGGCCATGCATCTTAATTTTCAGTTGAGCTCTGTACTTTAATTCCAGTTCAATCGTAATAATTTTTTATTCCCGCCCATTGTTTCCCGCCCTTTTCCTCCCGTGCGCCGTCGTGGCGGGAAACTTCTCTCATCATCAGCGTCTGCCACGATGAAGCCACCAACTCTGGGATAAAAGGGGTATATAAACAAAATTTAAACTAAAACAATCGACAACGACTTTATTGAAAATATAATTAAAATAGATAAATAACTAGTCTAGTCGATCTACTCGTCGTCAGAGGTTGTCTCGGTCCAAATGTCGTCCCACCGAGGGTTGTTGTCGGCCCAAGTTGTATTCAGGTTGTCGAGCTTGAACTCGGCGATGGCCCGACGGTGGCGCCTATTGGACCTGTGATGTGCCCGGCGGTTAGCGAAGAATGCGTCGGTGTTGTCGACGTCGTTGGGGAACTGCGCCCTCCACTGGCGCATCAACTCCTCGTCGTGCTCGGCGATGGCGATCCGGCGCTGCACCTGGCGGTGGCGGCGACGGTCCTCGTCGTCGACGAGGCACGACGTCGGCGCGAGGAACTCCACCTCCTCTAGCGATTCGACGTCTGGGAAATTCATGTCGCGCCGTGCCCGCCGAAATCGCCACGCAGCCGCGTCGTAAGCGCGCGCCACCAGCTCCGGGGTGTTGTACATGCCGAGGGTGAGCCGGAAGCCACCAGCGCGCATCTCGGCGTAGAACCTACCGTTCGGACGCGCTCGGACGCCACAGAAACCGGACGAGCCGCGACGGCGCGGCGGTATCCCGGAGACGAATGAGCGGAGGCGACGTCGACGTGTGGTTCCTCGCGCACGCGGCGCTTTATAGCACGCAAAGCGATGCGGCAAGTTCGGCGATAGGTGGCGTGGGGCGGCGGTGGGTGATGACCCACAAGTATAGGGGATCGCAACAGTCTTCGCGGGAAGTAAAACCCAATTTATTGATTCGACACAAGGGGAGACAAAGAATACTTGAAAGCCTTAACAGCGGAGTTGTCAATTCAGCCGCACCTGGAAACGGACTTGCTCGCAAGAGTTTATCGGTAGTAACAGTTTTATAGCAATAGCGGTAGTAAAATAACGAGCGATAGAGAGTAACGAGACAGCAGTAGTGATTTTAGTAAACGAGCAGGATTAAAATACCGTAGGCACGGGGACGGATAACGGGCGTTGCATGGATGAGAGAAACTCATGTAACAATCATAGCAGGGCATTTGCAGATAATAATAAAACGGTATCCAAGTACTAATCAATCAATAGGCATGTGTT